>NW_028248297.1:0-60000 GCF_964263255.1 Lissotriton vulgaris | reverse complement strand
AGATACAGAAGGGTAGTTAACGCAGGCCTTTACCCCCGTTGTAATCCGTCGTACCTCCTTGTCTCTCCATTTGATTGATTGTTGTCCAAGCATTTACTGTTTTAGAATTGGTTCTCTTTGGATCATTCTCTATTTACAAACAAGCACAAAGTCGCAATACTCTGTTTAGTCTTTGCAGATAGTGAAAAATCGTGTAAAAAAATAAAAGTAATCGAGCAAAATCAGTAGGCCACTAATTGGATCTCTTTTTGACCTCGCTAAAATAGAAATATTAGGAACAACCCTTCTTGAGAAATACGAAAATAGTGAGATGAACTGAGCTCCACACCATGAGGGCTGCAAGACAGCTCGGCTCCATCACCCATCCCGCACAAAATAATGACAAACCCTATGCAAATATTAAAAATATAGACAACACACCAGCAAAGAAACAGGGTAAAACATTTTATTAAAAAACTATTTACATAACGTTGGTTTATAAGATGATGTCAGTAGTGGACCGATGTGTGAATAGATCGAAAACAGCACAAGGCTCCAAGATCCGGATAGCAAGCTCCTGGATGTTGGGTGCCATAGTTTAGAGTTCTGAATTTCAGCCTTTTTCAATGCCTGTGCTTTGTTGAATCAAAATGGCGGCTTGACACAAAGCTGACTCAAGCGTTGTTACTGATGCTATGCAGACCAAAACTGGTTTTCAGTTTGTACATTTTTCTAGATTTTTCAATCCAAGTTTGGTTGACTTTGTAGAACGATGGCTTCAGATTTTCAACATACGGTGTGGTGGCGCTGACTGGGAGAGGGCGCTTCGCTCCTGCCCCCTCCCCAAGTAAGATTTTCATACGTGAAAGTACGTTAATGGTTTTGGTCCCTGAGATGCTTCGATGTCACTACCATTCTCAAATAGCATAAGTTCTAGATGTTGGGTGCCATAGTTAAGAGTTCTGAGCAGCGCTTGTAACACTGTCTGAAGCTTATTTCCACCTACTGCAGCTTCACTATTCTCAAAGTAAGTGAGTGTCGTTTGTGGACCTGACTGCATTAGAAAACAATGTGATATGTTACCTTCCTAAACAGCTTGACGGAGGCCCCTGAGGGGCGCTGTGATGGCCATGGACTCGGAGAAGACGCTTGGCTCCGACACCCTCCCCAAGTCTTATAGCACTGGTGTAGCCTGAGATCGCCCCCGACATAGGCGGCCGGCTCCCGGGGTCCGGCGGTACTTTTTGCCTTTTGATGACTCTTCAATTCTGGACCTTGTCCCACAATCCGTTTGACCTGAAGACAAGCTGTAGTGAGGCGCCCCTTTATCGTTTTAGTTGCCATTCCGCCCGCTTTTGCTACACTGTGCCTCTTCCGCCATTCAGCTGTTTTCCGCCCGCTCTTGCGACTACAGCGTCTCGCTCACCATGTAGTTGAGATGCGCCCGCTCTTGCGGTGCAGCGATAGGCGGCTGCCACAGGACTCTCAAAATGGCGGCCGGCTCTTCGGTTTTGGGCCTGGTCCACTAAAATGGCCCTGGGACACCTTGGAACTCGGACGCTTGTCTGCTAGGGCTTGGGTCCCATTCTCGAAAAGCGTCCCCTCAGCCGTGAAGATTCTACAAAAGTCTTGGGGGCCTCCGACTCCCGCAGGCTTCTGGTGGGGAGCGGCTGCCATGATTGCTCGTGGAATGGCCACGACGGAGCTACGAGATGGTAGTGGTCTCATGCTGACGCCAGCTTTAGTCTGAAACATCCAGAAACACTGTAGACTACCAATTCGATCAGTTCCGGTAGCGCCCCAACATGACCCGGAAGAGAAGAACTTGCCCTCCCCTCTTTGACTGATGGTTCTTGTTGCCTGTCCCCTCTGTTGTCATTTAACAGAACTTTTTGGACTGCTCAAAGGGGTTGTGTTCTGAACGCTGGTTGGTGGAGACATTTAGACTATATTCTTGACCTACGTTGTCGCGTAATGCGTTTTATGACACGCCGCGTTAGCGCACCCGGAAGTGATCCGAGGCGCGGCGCGCAGCGCGTAATGTAAGCATAACAGGTCATGTGACTTGTTAATAAAACTTTTCATTGGTTCATTTTACTTTTGTTAATTTAATGATGAAAAGCTTGGTCATATGACCTAAAAATTACGCTTTTTATTATTTTCGAACAATATTTTTTTTTCAAACATATGTTATAATATTCCAGGCTAATGTACTTTCCCGGAAAATTTACAACTGTCTTGCAAGTAAAATATATTCCTTTTTCGAGAAAAAGGGCGTTTCTTCCTTCCATGACGGAGCCGTTGAGTAAAAGAGATTCGGCCTGCTGTCTTAGTCGCCGATACGCCTGATTATCAGATTCTTATCGATCACTTAATGTTGCAGACATGAAAAACACAACTGCCCTTGACCATTTATCTTTACTGCGTTCCTACATATTATACCTTTTATCCGTCATGTAATTGGACTGCTTTATTTCACTTGCCTTTTACTGATTCGAAAACAGTCACTAAAAGTAAAAACTTTACAAATGAAAATACTACTACCGTGTTTTGTTTTAAAAACCTTTATTGTGAAAATGTCAGTATACAAATACGGGCCTATAACCACGTGGGCCGGCCACGGAGCAAACTGAAATCGTATATGATGAGGAGACATTTACACTGTAGAAGAACGTAACGAGCGGGCCATTAGGTGACAAGAACAAAGGTGTCTAACAGTTGCGGAATCGGTGGACGTACATTTTGTAATTAAAATACGACAGGGCCACTTACAATAACATTTTCTAGATATACATTTGCGGGCAAAGAGTTACGAGTCCCATTTATACCGGCGCCATTTTGGGCGAGGCCGGGCAGGTCCAAGATATAGTCAAAATGTCTCCACCAACCATCGGCCAGACCAGAACCCCTTTCGGCCCTTTATGCTACAAGATGGTGTCTTCCATTCAGAAAATATTGGTGGCAGCATTTTGAAAGGAAACAGAAACAGCCGTTCTCCTAGTGAGTTTCACATTGTTACATTTAGGAAGAATGTTGAAGAGTAGTATGTGGAAAATCTGAAGACATTTTTCTACAAACTCTCAATCAGACTTGGATGGAAAAAAAAAACCTGAAGAATGTACAAACTGAAAACCAATTTTTGTCTGTATAGCACCAACAGTAACGCTTGAGTCAGCTTTGTGTCAAGCCGCCATTTTCATTCAATCAATAGCGTCCCCCTGCACACATTCAGGGACCTGGTCGTGTCTTCAGATGAAACGCATTGTAGGAAAAGAAGCAGAAAGGAAAAGGAAAAAAGTTCCGCCGGACCTAGTGAAGCTGCAGCAGGTGCAAATAAGCTTCAGACAGTCTTACAAGCACTGCTCAGAACTCTCAACTGAGGCACTCAACATCCAGGACTTGCCATTCGGATCTTGGCGCCTTGTATTTTTGTTTTGTTTTTGATGGAGGGGAAAGAACAAAAAACAGACATTGAAAAAGGCTCAACAGTGCAGGGCGCCTTGTGCTGGTTCCGACCTATTCACACATCGGTCCGCTACTGACATCACCTCATAAACCAACGGGGCACCCCACGCCGACTTTCGGCGCAGCATTGTAGGATGGCCACACCAGTGCGGCAATTTGCTGGACACCACCTCGGTGCCATCCAGATCTCGGCGCGTTCATTCATTCAATAGCGTCCCCCTGCACACATTCAGGGACCTGGTCGTGTCTTCAGAAGAAACGCATTGTAGGAAAAGAAGCAGAAAGGAAAAGGCAACAAGTTCCGCCGGACCTAGTGAAGCTGCAGCAGGTGCAAATAAGCTTCAGACAGTTCTACAAGCACTGCTCAGAAATCTCAACTGAGGCACTCAACATCCAGGACTTGCCATTCGGATCTTGGCGCCTTGTGCTGGTTCCGACCTATTCACACATCAGTCCACTACTGACATCACCTCATAAGCCAACGGGGCACCCCACGCCGACTTCCGGCGCAGCATTGTAGGATGGCCACACCAGTGCAGCCACTTGCTGGACACCACCTCGGTGCCATCCGGATCTCAGCGCGTTCGAGTCACTGTGCCGGAAGAGTGACCGGAACTCAGCTGAACACGCCGTCTTTCGGCGCAGCATTGTAGGATGGCCACACCAGTACGGCAATTTGCTGGACACCACCTCGGCGCCATCCGGATCTCGGCGCGTTCGAGTCACTGTACCGCAACAGTGACCGCAATTCAGCTGGACACGCCGTCTTTCGGCGCAGCATTGTAGGATGGCCACACCAGTGCGGCAATTTGCTGGACACCACCTCGGTGCCATCCGGATCTCGGCGCGTTGTGCTGCCTTCGGCCTATTCGCACATCGGTCCGCTACTGACGCCGCCTCACGTGCCAACGGATTTTCTACGCTTTTTGTAGCCCTATGTCGCATAACAGGTCATGTGACTTGTTTATAAAACTTTTCATTGGTTCATTTTACTTTTGGTTTCCTAAAGATGGAAGGCTTGGTCATATGACCTAAAAATAACACTTTTCATTGGTTTAGAACATTTTTTTTTCCCAAACGATGAAAGCCCCACCTTGTTTCTGGATCATTCAGACTGAAGCTGGCGTCAGCATGAGAGCACCACCATCTCTTGGCTCCGTCGTGGTCATTCCGCGAGCAATCATGTCAGCCGCTCCCCACCGGAAGCCTGCAGGAGTCGGGGGCCCCCAAGACTTTTATACAATCTTCACGGCTGAGGGGACGCTTTTCGAGAATGGAGCCCAAGCCCTAGCAGGCAAGCGTCCGACTTCCAAGGTGTCCCAGGGCCATTTCAGTGGACCAGGCCCAAAACCGAAGAGCCGTCCGCCATTTTGACAGCCATGTGGCAGCCGCCTATCGCTGCACTGCAAGAGTGGGAGCAACTCCACAACATGGTGAGCGAGACGCTGTGGCCGCAAGAGCGAGCGCAACTCAGCTAGATGGCCGCCACCTGGGGAGGCCCGTTCACGCCGCCTCCCCCCCCCCCCCCGGGCCGCCGCACGCCAATTTTCGGAGCAGCATTGTAGGATACCAAAACCAGTGCAGCAGTTTACTGGACATCACCTGGGTGCCTGTCGTACATGTTGTGTCAGCCATGTGACACTGGACACAGACCGCTACTGACGAGGCCTCCCCCCGCACCACCCGGGACGCCCCACGCTGTTTTTCTGTGCTGCATTGTAGGATCCCTAAACCAGTGCGGCACCCAGGCGACATCACCTGGGTGCCGTCCAGAACTCTGCACGTTGTGCTGCCTTGGGACTATTCGCACAACAGACCGCTACTGACGAGGCCTCCCCCCGCCCCACCCGGGACGCCCCACGCCAATTTTCGGAGCAGCATTGTAGGATCCCTAAACCAGTGCGGCACCCAGGCGACATCACCTGGGTGCCGTCCAGAACTCTGCACGTTGTGCTGCCTTGGGACTATTCGCACAAAAGACAGCTTCTAACCATTGTTGCTTTTTGTGTTAATAAATGTTTAAATGTTTTTAGTTTTTGTTCTGTTCATTATCGTTAAAAGTTAATAAAGTTTTATAACCTTAATTTGTTGGAGTGTTATCTATTTTTTGAAAAACGGGTGAATGGGGCCTTGAATCGGGTTATTGTCATGTGTGGGCTTTGGAAGTGTGCTGCTGCAGGATCGGACATTTCAAACTCAAATGCACGTTCTTTTTCTTACCTTTCCGAAGCATGGAGCGCAATAGCAGGCAGAGAAAGGGTGATGCACGTGTTGAACACTACCTGACCTGGCAAGTTGCTGGCAGTGCCCCCCCGCCCGCTCCTGAAAGAGGGCACACACACACCGCCGCCCCGAGTACTTCACAAATCTTTAAAAGACCATGCGCTTGTTCATGAGGCTTAAATGGTTTATCACCTCTTCTAGAACCCCTACATCGACCCTCTGACGTTTCATGGAAAAATTACCATGTAACACAATACCAAGCCCTGTCAGCTGAAACCCCCAAGGAATCGTGGGGCATATTATCAAGGGGGTTTATCTCCGCTTTTTTGGCTTTAAAAACCATGAAAGCGGAGATAAAATTATTTCCCTATTATCAAGCTGTCGCTAACACCAGTTAGTGACACCTAAAAGGAGATAGCGACCATCTTGGGCCCGGCTTTGCATGTCAGTGATACTTATCACTAATGACATGCAAAGTGGCGTGCCAAGATGTTAGCGACTGGAAACAGTCCCTAACATCGCTACCTTCTATTACCAACTTTTGGAGATATTCGCGCTAAGCGCGAATATCTCCAAAATCTAACACCTGCCCTGAGCAGTTCTTAGCCATGTTATCCAATGGGAGGTGGATAACATGGCTAAGAGCATTAGGTCGATAATACATGAATATCGCTGACTTTTCTGCGATAATAGCAAGGTTTATCTGCGATAAAAATCGCCGATGTGCGGCGATAATTTTTGTCTCTAAACAAGTTATAGACAAAAATTATCGCTAGTTGTTCGTAATATGCCCCCGGGTTTTTGCTTGCAGAAATCGGGAGGCGGGAGACTAGCACTGAAATCAGTACTCACACGCCTGAATCAGGAGGATTGGCATGTCTGAATTCTCTACAGCTGGGGCCATAAACTACATCCGCAGGGGTAGGTGATAGCCTGGGACCAGCCTGGCATCTAAAATGGCTGCCGTGCACGACAAAATTGTGGCATTCGAAAAAAGGCAAGATGGCGCAGCCGCTGGAAGAGATGTATCAACATATATCAGCCTCCTCAGCCACCCTCAGGAAACATAGGGGATTAGGATATGTCTCCCGCACCCCCTTATACCTAGTACTTTAATTAACGAAGCACAAAATGGCGAATTCCCGTTTCGCTACCAGTTTGCGGCCCAGTTCGCGGCCCGTGAAGCGCTTCTACCGTGAAAAATCATTTTTTTTTTATTTTCCCCACGGGACCCTTTAATAACCCCAACAACATTCCTAGGGGGTCAAGAGGGGGATACCTTGCCCCCTTTCATTAAATTCCCCCTTAGTTTTTCACCTTTTCTTCTCTCTCGATCCTACCGAGAGACAAGATGGCGGCCGCTCCGGACTGTCACGCAGCAAAAAAAAAAAAAAAGCTCACGCACAGCCGCTGGAAGAGATGTATCAACATATATCAGCCTCCTCACCCACCCTCAGGAAACATAGGGGATTAGGATACGTCTCCCGCACCCACTTATAACTAGTAATTTAATTTACGAAGCACAAAATGGCGAATTCCCGTTTCGCTACCAGTTCGCGGCCGCGCTTCTACCGTGAAAAATCATTTTTTTTTTATTTTCCCCACGGGACCCTTTAATAACCCCAACAACATTCCTAGGGGGTCAAGAGGGGGATACCTTGCCCCCTTTCATTAAATTCCCCCTTCGTTTTCCACCTCTTCTTCTCTCTCGATCCTACCGAGAGACAAGATGGCGTCCGCTCCGGACTGTTTAGAATGTTGACAGACACCGGAGAGCCAATCAGCTTTCTGCGCGCAAAGTTCCGATAAGCGAAAAGTAAGCGGACCGGATCGCTGCCCAGAGCGCTGTTACAGATATATATCTTGGTTTGAACGTTAATTTCTCAAAAACTACTGGAGCACATATATTGAGACCTAGCAAAGGCACATCGGGCTAACAGTCCCTACAATTTTGCCAAGTTTCGTGCAAATCCATTCAGCCGTTCGAGCTAAAAGTGAGTCCAACCGCCCTATGGAAAAATGAATGGGAAAAACGCGTTTTGGGACCCCCCTTTTTTCTCAGCCCCCCCTTGACGAAACCCCACCAAATTTTCAGGGGCTGCTCAGAAACAAAATGTGCCATTTTCCTGAAAATTTCAGCCGATTCCGTCCACAAACGCCAAAGTTATTAGACATAGAATTTTCAAAAGTCCCATAGGGAAAAAATTCTAACTATATATACCTACTGGCGATAGCCAGTAGGTAATATATATATATATATATATATATATATATATATATATATATATATATGTATGTATATATATATGTGTGTTTCCAACAGAGAGGATACAAAATTACTGACATAATAAGAGGGGAAAAAGCAGCGAGAAACAGAAACAGACATAAAATGTTAACTTCAAACAAAAAATCTTTACTTGGCAAGAGAAAGAACACAAATGAACAAATGACTCCTAGCACATGTGTGATGGAAGAAACAATAATGGAGGAACAACCCAGAATGATAATCAGATATACGAAGGAAAGTTAGGAAAGTTATAAAATACAAAAAATCATGACGAAGTACTGGCATGTCCTGAAAAAAGACATTGGCATTGGAAATGAGATAGGAGAGAGACCATCGATTACTTATAAAAGAGCTCCCAATTTGTCAGACCATCTGGTACATAGCCATTTCGAACTGAGAAAAGATCCAACGTGGCTAGGAACAAAACAAACAGGATTCACTAAATGCCTAGTATGTAAGGCATGCAAAATCGGAAAAAACTTTAAAAACGTGTCTGATCCATCTGGAAAGAAATTTGAAATAAAACAACAAATAACGTGTGAAACTCCATTTGTCGCATATATACTCCAATGCCAATGTGGCAAAAGATATATTGGAAGTACGACGTGCCCACTGAAGAAACGTATCCTCGAACACACACGTGCTATACAGAAAAAAGACTTCTCTTATGCCATGGCAAAACACATGTCAAGCCACCCGGGATACACATGGACGAACATGTCATACTCAGGTCTGGCCGCCATACCTCCACATGAGCGTGGGGGGGGAAAGGAAATTAAAACTGAGGCGACTTGAGTCAAAACTAATCATGAGATTTAAAACGATACAACCGATGGGACTCAACACAGATGCTGAACTACATGTGCCTCTCTAACTGAACTGATTGAAGTATTTGTAAACTTTGATTTATCTGTATTGCCTGCACTAGGAATATGAACTCAAGTACATACAGCAATTTTTATTTATTTATTTTATTTGCAGGTTTGTAAAGCGCTGTGAATAAACTCCCGTAGGAGTATCTCCGCGCTGTTGCCACCCGGTAGAGAAACTGAGAAGATGCCATAAGGTTAAAATTGTGTCAAAAAGAACTACTAAGATCCGGCAGGATACTTGGTTAAAAGGAGCTAAACAGAAAAGTTTTCAAAGATTTTCTGAAATTAAGGTGATCCCGACATTGTCTCAATGAGAGCGGGAGTGAATTCCAGAGGTTAGGACCTACCACGGACAGAGCCCTACCACCTAGCCTAGATTTAGTTATCTTAGGAATGCTTAGCAGCAGTTGTTCACTGGACCTAAGGGTACGGGTAGGAACGTATGGAACAAATTTACTGGCCAGATACTCTGGTCCCAGTTCATTAAGACCTTTATGGATAATACAGCAAGTCTTAAACTTCACTCGTTGCCGTATTGGCAACCAGTGTAGTTTGTGCAGTAATAGTTTAGAAGGGGATCTAGGAGGTGCATTGAGCACCAACCTAGCTGCTGTATTTTGTACCACCTGCAGGCGATCCAAAACCTCTTCGTTTGCTCCTGCCAGGAGACCATTGCAATAATCAAGGCGGCTGATAACAAGAGCCTGAACTAAGGTTTTCCTGTAGGAGTCAGGGAGGAAAGGAAAAATCCTGCGGAGGAGACCTATTACGTGGAAACAAAATCCTACGGTAGTGATGACATGTTGTTTCATGGTCAGCTCCGGTTCCAATCTGACTCCCAGATTCTTGATTATTGCTTTGGGCTCAGGAACTGGGCCCAAATCAGGAGGCCACCAGTCAGGAGACCATTGGACCCTCACTTCACCAAAAAGCATCAACTCCGTTTTTCCAACATTACATTGGAGAAAATTGGAGGACATCCACCTTGCGACTGCCTTCATCCCATCGGAGAAAGATTGTATAATCTCCGGGGTAAGATGTTTAAAAGGGAAGAGCAGCTGCGTAACATCTGCCAAGGGAGCCACATATGTGTTAAATAAGGTCGGGCTCAAACAGGAACCCTGTGGAACCCCCTTGGTGATATTAACCTCCTCCGACCTAAAGTCACCCATGGTGACAGATTGGGTGCGGTTGGAGAGAAAGCTTTTGATCCATTCCAGTGCTCTACCGCCGATTCCACTCACAGACAGGTGTTCGATAAGGATGTTATGGGAAATGGTATCGAACGCTGCCGATAAGTCTAGCAGCACCAGGACAACAGAGTAACCTTTGTCCTGGTACAGCCGAAGATCATCTGTTATCGACAGCAGGGCCGTTTCAGTGCTGTATTTTGGCCTGAAACCTGACTGTGATGGGCCAAGGCTGCCTGATTGTTCCAGGTAGGTAGATAGATGTTTATTGGTATGCTTTTCGATGATTTTCCCTAAGAATGGCAACAGGGAGATGGGTCTAAGATTAGACAGATTGGTCCAAGGAAGTGATGTATTCTTCCTGATAGGTCTAACAAGGGCTTTTTTCCAGCATTGTGGGACGACTCCAGATGTAAGTGAAAGGTTCACTAGCCTCTGAACGTCAGGGCCCAGGGTTCTACCTAATGGACCCATAAGTCTAGCTGGGAGCAAGTCCGCCGGGCTTCCACTTTTGATATCCGTGAATAGTTTTTGGACCTCAATCAGTGATATTTCCGGAAAATCATTGAAGGAGTGGGACTTAGTAGATGCTATCTGCACCAGAGCGGGATTATCCTGGCTACTTTTGTCAGTGTTAAGTGTCTCTATTTTATTATAGATAGCATCGATTTTATCAGTAAAGAAACTCGAAATATTATCACAAAGATGTTGTGAGGCCATGTCTGCACTTTCGCAAGCTATAGGCTTCAGAAATGTATTGACGATCTGGTAAAGAATTTTCGAATCATTACCAGCTGCCTCTAACTGAGCGGTGACATGGTTCTTGCGAGCAGATCGTATGGCTTTGTGATAGATACTGAGAGCCTTCTTATAGTTTGTTTTATCTCCTTCCGAATTAGATTTTCTCCATGTCTTTTCTGACTTTCTAGCCATACGTTTAAGACTGCGCAATTCCTCCGAGTACCAGACCTCATGTTTCCTGGCGAGGCTCGTTTTAAAAGTCTTTATCGGGGCAATTTGTTGTACTGCATCACTGATTGCTAAATCCCACTTTGAAAGAGCGCTGTTTATGTCATCAGTACATACAACAGGGGGAGGAAGATATTTTTGTTCAAAGGTGATGTTGGTGATTTTATGCCACTGCCTACGCTTAGATGGAATCTGGACATGGGGAATGGGTCGAGGATCATTCATCAGCATAAAAAACTCAAGCATGAAGTGATCTGTCCAGTGGTATTCTTTGGGTACACTGCATTCAATACCTGGAAAGTTGGTTATTATCATATCCAAAGTGTGTCCTGCTTGATGTGTGGGTCCACTATTGTATTGCTTTAGTCCCAGAAGAGATATATCGGTCATAAAGGATTGTACCTCGCTGTTATTTTCTTCCTCACTATGAATATTAAAATCCCCAAGTAATAAAAAATCTTTATCTGGGCGTACATGTGGTGCTAATGCTTCCACTAACTGTTTAGACATGTTTTTTAGAGGGCCAGGAGGGCGGTAGACCAGAGCTCCTTTCCTGCTATGTTTAGTAGAGGAGCCAATCCTAAATATCAACATCTCAAAGTCAGGACCACAACATTGATCGAGAACCGAGACAGAGATGTCGTCTTTGAATACGATTGCTATTCCCCCACCAATTTTTTGGGGTCTATCCAATCTAACAATCTTATAACCCTCCGGTATACCAAGGGTAATAGCGGGGGTGGTGTGTGGTTTGAGCCAGGTCTCAGTTAAAAAACACAGATCAGCTTTGTAAGTGGAAATAAGATCCCAAACCTCAATAGCATGTTTGGCTAAAGATCTGACATTACACAATAAGTTGCTTCCTCCAAGAGTCAGAGTAGTGGGGATGTTGTCAGAACATTGTTGGAGGGAAACTTTTTGCGTCAGAAATTGTGTATGGCAGGACCTACACGAGAATGGCCCTTCAGGAAAACAGTATAATGGTGTCGTACATTTATGTGATAACAAATTAGGGCGTAAATACCGTACGGTCTGAGAGGAATATATCAACCTAGATACCTTGGTATCCCCAGTCGATACTGCCATAGCCCCTAGCCACGTCCAGTCGCGGACGGGCGCAGACGGGCTTCTCTCTGGCGCGTCTCCGGCGCTTCGCTGCGCGCCTGCTGTGACGAGGGGGCTAAATACCTCCCAACGTGCAGCAACTAGAGCGCTAACCGCTCGGTAATTGCGGAAGTGACCTGGCTCTGCCTGGCCCGCCCTCCGCTCAACGGCACTGGTTGCCGAGTCGGACCGGGGCGGGCAGGACAGGAGATCGAGCTCAGGCTGGGTAAAGTATGTATTTGCAAGTATTACCCTATAGCGTGTAGCGCTTCTACCATTCAGCAATGACTATATACGTTTTTAAAACACGGCGCTAATTAAAATATTTCACTGTCACAATTAAAAATCATTTGTAGCATAAGTCAATTGCTCTTGACCTGGGCGTCAGCAGGTCGGGGAGACACTGCCACCGTCCTCCCTACCGCAAATGCCGCCTGCTCCTCGCTGCCTAAATACCTCCCAACGTGCAGCAACTAGAGCGCTAACCGCTCGGTAATTGCGGAAGTGACCTGGCTCTGCCTGACCCGCCCTCCGCTCAACGGCACTGGTTGCCGAGTCGGACCGGGGCGGGCAGGACAGGAGATCGAGCTCAGGCTGGGTAAAGTATGTATTTGCAAGTATTACCCTATAGCGTGTAGCGCTTCTACCATTCAGCAATGACTATATACGTTTTTAAAACACGGCGCTAATTAAAATATTTCACTGTCACAATTAAAAATCATTTGTAGCATAAGTCAATTGCTCTTGACCTGGGCGTCAGCGGGTCGGGGAGACACTGCCACCGCCCTCCCTACCGCAAATGCCGCCTGCTCCTCGCTGCCTAAATACCTCCCAATGTGCAGCAACTAAAGCGCGAACCGCTCGGTAATTGCGGAAGTGACCTGGCTCTGCCTGACCCGCCCTCCGCTCAACGGCACTGGTTGCCGAGTCGGACCGGGGTGGGCAGGACAGGAGATCGAGCTCAGGCTGGGTAAAGTATGTATTTGTAAGTATTACCCTATAGCGTGTAGCGCTTCTACCATTCAGCAATGACTATATACGTTTTTAAAACACGGCGCTAATTAAAATATTTCACTGTCACAATTAAAAATCATTTGTAGCATAAGTCAATTGCTCTTGACCTGGGCGTCAGCGGGTCGGGGAGACACTGCCACCGTCCTCCCTACCGCAAATGCCGCCTGCTCCTCGCTGCCTAAATACCTCCCAACGTGCAGCAACTAGAGCGCTAACAGCTCGGTAATTGCGGAAGTGACCTGGCTCTGCCTGACCCGCCCTCCGCTCAACGGCACTGGTTGCCGAGTCGGACCGGGGCGGGCAGGACAGGAGATCGAGCTCAGGCTGGGTAAAGTATGTATTTGCAAGTATTACCCTATAGCGTGTAGCGCTTCTACCATTCAGCAATGACTATATACGTTTTTAAAACACGGCGCTAATTAAAATATTTCACTGTCACAATTAAAAATCATTTGTAGCATAAGTCAATTGCTCTTGACCTGGGCGTCAGCGGGTCGGGGAGACACTGCCACCGTCCTCCCTACCGCAAATGCCGCCTGCTCCTCGCTGCCTAAATACCTCCCAACGTGCAGCAACTAGAGTGCTAACCGCTCGGTAATTGCGGAAGTGACCTGGCTCTGCCTGACCCGCCCTCCGCTCAACGGCACTGGTTGCCGAGTCGGACTGGGGCGGGCAGGACAGGAGATCGAGCTCAGGCTGGGTAAAGTATGTATTTGCAAGTATTACCCTATAGCGTGTAACGCTTCTACCATTCAGCAATGACTATATACGTTTTTAAAACACGGCGCTAATTAAAATATTTCACTGTCACAATTAAAAATCATTTGTAGCATAAGTCAATTGCTCTTGACCTGGGCGTCAGCGGGTCGAGGAGACACTGCCACCGTCCTCCCTACCGCAAATGCCGCCTGCTCCTCGCTGCCTAAATACCTCCCAACGTGCAGCAACTAGAGCGCTAAACGCTCGGTAATTGCGGAAGTGACCTGGCTCTGCCTGACCCGCCCTCCGCTCAACGGCACTAGTTGCCGAGTCGGACCGGGGCGGGCAGGACAGGAGATCGAGCTCAGGCTGGGTAAAGTATGTATTTGCAAGTATTACCCTATAGCGTGTAGCGCTTCTACCATTCAGCAAAACACCTCCAGTCATCTATGGTAACTGCTAGCGGTGGCAATGGCACTCAGCCCAGGAAACATAGAGCCAGACCCATTAAAGTAACACTGCAATAGTTATGTCACAAACACTGAACCTTTGTTCACAGTATAACATTGCACATATATAAACAAGCGTATAGGGAATGCTCACCACCGCTGCACCACAATAAAACTGGAAGTAATGATTCTCACCGACACACAACATTACAACACAGACACTACATGCATGGCAATAAAGGGCACTTAGTCCGAAAAACACCGATCAATTTTGAAATCAAATTGATGCATTCATGTCAATACAATCGACATACAACACTGTACAATATACAAAATGTTTAAAAATGCACTTTGGTTAAATGATATGAATTTAACTACAATGCCCACAATGCATTGTGTGTCACATGTGTATATAATGCAAAAGTGAAAAGGGACTCACTGTTTGAATATTTACCGTGAACAAGAACGCTACGTTCGAAACGCGTAGGTGATCACAGTTGTGAAATAAAACGCTGTTGAAAAGTTCCCCGAGTGGAGTGCCATCATTCGAACCTCGAAGTTGTGTGTGAATATATATATATATATATATATATATATATATATATATATATATATATATATATATATATATATATATATATATATATATATATATATATATATATATATATATATATATATATATATATATATATATATATATATACATGTAAAGGAAAGGCCTCCAGGCAAGTGTTAAAGCACGCGCAGGAACGAAAACCATGCTTAAAGAAATCAAATGGCAACCTCTGCCAAACGCGTTTCAGGTCTCCCTTAGTCAGTGGCTAATGGTGCTTGATACTTCAGGCAACATGTGCAGCTACTTTAACAACGATGAACCTCCCCCAGTGGGCGTTGCTGTTGCAGTTGTACTTATTACAGGTTTAAAAACGAACTTTCATCTGCACACTGTTTTCAATTTAAACATCAAAGCAGCAACTGTGTTAGTATCGATAAAGGTCACCATGCTGCTGTTTACTTTGGAGAGAAAAAAAAGGAACTCACCTGTGTGCATTTGAACTCTGGGCGAAGGCTTAAATGCATTGTAATTCACTCAAGCAGCCAAAGGCAGAGACTTTTCCACCCCTGATCAAGCCTCGCAGGAGGAGAAACGCGTTGGGTGTGCTTTACCTGTTTATCTTTTCGCAAAGAATTAAAGCATTTTCTCAACACCCATCAGAGATCGGTGTGCTTTTCTAGAAGTAAGGAAGGCGTCAGATGGATATATTTGCGGGTGCTCCGGTCCCACTACACTGATCCACCCTGCAGGGCCTGTGGCTCATTTATCGGAGCACTTCTGTGGTGTGTATATATACTAGCGCAGCTGCATATCAGCGCATGATGTGGTTAAATGGAGGGGGGTGTGGCCCGCTATGCTTCTTTCGACCGTGCCTCTGAAGAAGGCTTTGGTCGTGTGCTTGAAATACCGAGGAAAGCTGCCTGTATACCAAATAAAGCTTTAAGGGGAAGAGCTGAACCTTACTGTGTGCTGCTTGAAATATGGATACCCCTAGGAGCTGTATACATATATATATACATATATATGTATATATGTATGTATGTATATATATTTATATGTGTGTGTATATATATGTGTATATATATATATATATGTGTGTGTATATATATGTGTATATATCCCCACAGATTGCTCTGATTTAAGGCCGCACTCCGCATCAGGTATGTCACAGACCTTTATTTTCCAAACATGCAGTTTAAGTCCCGGTTATTAAGTCCTTGGCCTTACGTACGTTTCAAAGCATTTGCGCTTCTCATCAGAGGCCCGAAGCAGAGAGTCCTTTTTCTTCAACCACATCTCCCTCGCATTTCTTTATTGTTCATTGGCCTCTGGTGTGCCTCAATTAATATTCTCTATGCATGCTGGTAGGTGTAGTTCATTGATGCTTTTTTTATCCTTTGCTGGGTTGATTCTCTGCTCATTATTCCAGGACATCTTTCTTTACAGCCCTCCGGTGGGCCCCAGAAACAAACCCTGCATGTTCCAATTCGTTTCCTGATGTGCCTATACAGAGAGGATTCTTTGTCTCCCTTGCGGACCCTTTAAGTGTTGGGCGGTGCGTAGCCTCCACGGCCGTAGCCGCCGTGTTAAACATGTCCCCACAGATTGCTCTGATTTAAGGCCGCACTCCGCATCAGGTATGTCACAGACCTTTATTTTCCAAACATGCAGTTTAAGTCCCGGTTATTAAGTCCTTGGCCTTACGTACGTTTCAAAGCATTTGCGCTTCTCATCAGAGGCCCGAAGCAGAGAGTCCTTTTTCTGCAACCACATCTCTCTCGCATTTCTTTATTGTTCATTGGCCTCTGGTGTGCCTCAATTAATATTCTCTATGCATGCTGGTAGGTGTAGTTCATTGATGCTTTTTTTATCCTTCGCTGGATTGATTCTCTGCTCATTATTCCAGGACGTCTTTCTTTACAGCCCTCCGGTGGGTCCCAGAAACAAACCCTGCATGTTCCAATTCGTTTCCTGATGTGCCCATACAGAGAGGATTCTTTGTCTCCCTTGCGGACCCTTTAAGTGTTGGGCGGTGCGTAGCCTCCACGGCCGTAGCCGCCGTGTTAAACATGTCCCCACAGATTGCTCTGATTTAAGGCCGCACTCCGCATCAGGTATGTCACAGACCTTTATTTTCCAAACATGCAGTTTAAGTCCCGGTTATTAAGTCCTTGGCCTTACGTACGTTTCAAAGCATTTGCGCTTCTCATCAGAGGTCCGAAGCAGAGAGTCCTTTTTCTGCAACCACATCTCCCTCGCTTTTCTTTATTGTTCATTGGCCTCTGGAGTCCCTCAATTAATATTCTCTATGCATGCTGGTAGGTGTAGTTCATTGATGCTTTTTTTATCCTTCGCTGGATTGATTCTCTGCTCATTATTCCAGGACGTCTTTCTTTACAGCCCTCCGGTGGGCCCCAGAAACAAACCCTGCATGTTCCAATTCGTTTCCTGATGTGCTTATACAGAGAGGATTCTTTTTCTCCCTTGCGGACCCTTTAAGTGTTGGGCGGTGCGTAGCCTCCACGGCCGTAGCCGCCGTGTTAAACATGTCCCCACAGATTGCTCTGATTTAAGGCCGCACTCCGCATCAGGTATGTCACAGACCTTTATTTTCCAAACATGCAGTTTAAGTCCCGGTTATTAAGTCCTTGGCCTTACGTACGTTTCAAAGCATTTGCGCTTCTCATCAGAGGCCCGAAGCAGAGAGTCCTTTTTCTGCAACCACATCTCCCTCGCATTTCTTTATTGTTCATTGGCCTCTGGTGTGCCTCAATTAATATTCTCTATGCATGCTGGTAGGTGTAGTTCATTTCTGGGGCCCACCGGAGGGCTGTAAAGAAAGACGTCCTGGAATAATGATTAGAGAATCAATCCAGCGAAGGATAAAAAAAGCATCAATGAACTGGGTTGTAACGTGGCCCCCCTTCCTTTAAAAAAAAAAAAAGTAAAATAATTTTAAAAAGAAAGGCCGGGCCCTGTGAGCTGGGGTCCCCGGTTCCCAAAACAGTCCAGGGAAGGGGGGGCCCTCTTCCTAAAAAAAGCTGCCAACTCACCAGAAGACCCCCAACCTTTTTTCACTACTCTGCAAACGCGCCTTCTGGAGCGCTGCTTGTTGGGGAATGAAGTCACCTCGGCTGCGGAGGGTCCTTAGGGGCCAACAAGGCTTCCTATTACCACCAGTAAGCCCCACACAGTGGAATTGCTGAGAGGCGGTCAGAAGCCACACACCCTGTATTCACCACTTTGCAAACGTGCCTCTCGGTGCACTGCTGGTGTGGAGGATGAGGTCCCCTTGTCTCCTGAGGGCCTCAGGACTAAAGTGGACTTCTTCCCCCAATCAGTAGTGCTCCAGGAGGTATGTTTGCAGAGTGGGGGACAAAGGAGGCGTGGCCTCTGACGACCTCTCAGCAATCCAGCTTTGTGGGTCTTATTGGGGGTAACAGGAAAGCTAGTTAGCCCCCAAGGACCTGCAAGAGCCAAGGGAAACTTCTACCACCAACTAGTAGTACGCCAAGAGGCGTGTTTGCAAAGTGATGGAGAAAGGAGCCGAGGCCACCAACTTCCTCTCAGAAAGCCCACTCTGTGGGACTTGCTTGATGTAGCAGATGGGGTAGTTGGCCCCCAAGGACCCTCAATAGCCAAAGGGACTTCATCCCCCTACTAGTAGTGTGCCAGAAGGCACGTTTGCATAGTGGTGGAAAATGGGGACATGGCCTCTGACAGGCTCTCAGCAATCCAGATAAGTGGGTGTTGCTGAAAGGCTAGTTGGCCCCCAAGGACCCTCAAGAGCAAAGGGGACTTCATCCCCCAACTAGTAGTGTGCCAGGAGGTGTGTTTGCAGAGTGGTGGAGAAAGGGGGAATGACCTCCTACCAGATCTCAACAATCCTGCTGTGTGGGACTTACTGGAGGTAACAGGAGGTGTAGTTGGCCCCCAATGACTTCCTTGGGGCCAACTACACCATCTGGTATCTCCAATAAGTCCCACACAGCAGGATTGCTAAGAGATCTTCGGACACCCACGCCTCCATTCTCCACCACTCAGAAAACACGGCTTGTGGTGCTAGTGACTCACCCATTCATTCACTGAGACACCTAATCACTCACTTACACAGTAATGCCACACACTCATTGAATCATCCATACAGGCATTCATACACCCACAGATTCACCAATACATCTTGGTGTGTATATATAGTTAACACTCATAAACCTTTTAAAGACTCTCACAGTCACTTGATGATGTCATCAGTGATGTCATTTGAGATGTCATCAGTGATCTCACTGACCATGTCATGAGTAATGTACTATGTAATCATAAGCAGTTCAAAGCGGGCGCGAGTTACAGTTAGCTCCTTAACTATAACGGCTGAATTCCTTTTCAAGTGGTTTTTATTGTGCTACCACCTTGTCGCCATGAGGCGTTTCGGCCGGAAACAAACCGCCTTGTTCATATGATATACATATATATATATATATACACACATTACTTGTTCAAAAAAGAGCTGGACACTTTAGGTTTACAGAGATATATGGCACTTCACCAAAAGGCCTATTAAAAATGTTCTGCTTGCAATCAAAATCAGGTGGGTAAAATATTCTCAGTGCATGAAAGTAATTGTACATTGAAATTCATTGTTATTTATATTCTATCTTGGTTCACAGGAAAAATGATTGTAATATTGGGTACTTTACCAAACTATGTTAGTGGAAAGTAATGTTTTTCTGAGTTGAACTGTGATGTATGAAATGTTTGTGTACAAATGCATTCCCCAGACATTGGAAGAAATGAGTTCCAGAATGGTTACTAATTATGCCACAAGGAAGTATTATTAGCTGTCTAGTGTTGTATTTAAATGGGTGGTAGTATGAGCCCTTTAAAAAGACAATTTGTTTTCACTGCTCTATGCCCAGTAGAAGGCTCCTGTTGAAATGCGTAGACTATCGATATTCTGCACGATGCACTTTGTTTGAGCAACAAAACAAATTGTAAAATAAATAAGCTTTTGAAACCTGTCGAGTTGTGGCATCCTCTCCTGAGAGATCATCCGGATTTGTATACCAAAGGCACTAGGCTATTTGAAGTTCCCTGCCTTGGAATGCTAGTTTGCAGGTCGTCCTGTGTGAGGGGATTTAAACACCCTCTGCATGAGTAGGCTTTGTGACCTCCTGAGAGCAAAGTCCCTCACTACTGGGGGTCAGAAGCTTGTCTGTGGTGGCAGGCTGGCTAGGGTCAGTCAGTCAGCACACTAGTGGTTGGTAGGTTTTCAGGGTGCACCTCTAAGGTGCCCTCTGGGTCAATGTATGAATAAATACATCACTAGAATCAGTGTGGGTTTATTAATGCGAAATGTTTTTGATATCAAACATCTCTAGTTTCAGTGAATCATCATGTAGCTGGAGAACCCATTTTTGAATTGTGCTCAGCACATGTACTAAAATGGCTTCCCCGGTCATCATGTAGCTGGGGAACTCATTTTTGACCTGTGCCCAGCACATGTATTATAGTGGCTTCCCTAGTCATTTGTACTGGCAATAAAGGAAGTGGCCTGCACAGGGGCCTATCCGCTCATGCAGATATGTCCAAACATGTAATATAATGCACCCTACCTTAGGCCTGTAAGACCTGCCATATGGGTGTCTTATAAATATTACATGCAGTGTTAGGGGACATGGCACGCAAGTGTGTGTCATGTTGTGTTTTCATTTTTTATAGCACCTTGGCACTCAGCTTGTATGAGTTTGGCGCTGGGTCCCTTAGAGGGGCATAAGATATGCTTAGGCTTTCCTGTTTTCATTTTCTATTTTTGGTAAATTCTGGGGGGGGGGGGGTTTCAGTGTTTTCAATACCTTAAAAAATATTGTTTATCAGTGGTTACAAATTTTCCCGCAATTAAGAACAACAGAAACAGTGTTTTTCTGGTGTTTATGTAACATTTTACTTGTATCATTGCTTGATTTCTGCACTAATAGTGCATGTGTATAGTCAATGTGCATACATGGTGTATGAGTTTCAAATACATTTTTAAAAATCAAACTTATTGTAGTGCACCATACAATACTTCTTTAGTGAGTCTTTGGTCTTGCACACTCGCTCTTTCCTTCCCATGTAAACATTTATCTGTGAAAATGCCCTCTCAACATTGGCACTTAAGATAGGCAATTCTAAAACAGCCAGTAAATAATTTGCTAACTCTGGCCACTGACATAGCTTTCTATGCCAATACTGGTGCCCCTGAAGATTGTGATTCTCTGGGACAGGTTCTGCAAAATATGCGTTGAACTGGGCGCATATGCCCTCAGTTATTGTAGCGTTAAAAAATTAAGCAGTTCTTTACAACGTCCGGAGAAAATTCCCATTTACGGAAAAGATCTAGAACTCGTACAGAATACCTCAGTGAGGCTTTATTGACTTCAAGGGCCATCGTTGGTGAAGAGACATTTCTATTCATCATTGCCAGCCATTTATTATGCACTGTAAAATTACATTTCCTGAATTTCTCCTCAACATTTCTTTGCTTACCAAGTGGCAAGAATTCTAACATGGAACATGATGCCGTACCAAAGTCATTAAAAGTGTTGCCTAGCCTACTCTCAAGGAGATGTTTCACATCTACAATAATTACGCTGAACATTTGGTAGACAAGGGTGTTTTCAGACTCTAGCGTTTTTATTATGTTCACTACAGCAATCATGTTTTCCTGTAACAATACAAGAATGCAGTAGCATGTAATTCTTTTCACATCAGTATAAATATGCAACCAAAGATCCTCATGTTTCTTGACTTTTGGCATCATTACTAAGCACAAATTCTGTAAACAGTCACCACATGGATAATATAGCATTCACGGCCTCTCGGACTGAGAATCACAGGCTAAATGACACAGTTGGATTACTCTTTCATTGATGCCACACTAAGCACAAAATGAGAAATATTTGCGTTTTAGTTTCTGCACATAATGAAACAGTGCACCAGAATGGACTTAAAAGTCAATAGCATTTTTCATTAACTCTGAAGATTGTAAAGATGCTTTCAGCATACCATCTTGCAAATGTCAAGGACCTCTTACAGAGAAGCTCTTCAGCTCAGTTATTGATTTTGACAGGTCATCACACAACTTTTTCATAGATGTAGCTGAATTACTGCAAATACAAACAATATCATCAAATCTTTGTTGAACTTGGGAAGAACTTTTAGCTGTGGCATTCCAAGCGACACTACGTTCCATGTTTTAAAAACATCTGGTGTCATGTTTTCCCAACTATCCCAGATGCTTGGTGACAGCACTGTTTTCACATATACCTGTCACTACACCTTGCATTGAATGTTTAAAGCCTAGGGTGTTTGGCAATTCACCTACTATCAATACTGACTCGCTAGAAAAGGGGCTGATGTATCAAAGTGTTCACACATTCTTTGTCTGAGGGTAAATGTGATGGTACATATAGGAAAAGATTTGTCTGAAACCAGCCATTTTATCTATCAGTGAAAATATCAAATGTATTTCCTGATTGTCTACAGTTTATAAAATAATTAAATAAGACATAAAACATGCTTCTAAACCCTGTGTTATTAGACCAAAGACTACAAAATTGAAAAAAACAAAAGGAAAAAGAAAGAATATTTTAGTGACATCCCTAAACAACAAAACTCAATCAGAATTATGTTAGCCCAGTCTTTCTTGCTGCTGCCTTATGTAACAAAGTTACATTGTATTGACCCCTTCAGGAACAAATAGAAATGACTCTTTCACTCACCTTTTCCTTTCTTTGAATGGCATTTAGTTTGTGGTTGAAAGGGTGGTTTTTCAGTGTTTATATGTTTTCACTGGTGAGGGCTATTTTCCTTTCAGTGGGGTTTTATCAGTTATTATAAATTTAAACCTAAAACCGGACAGCATAGATATGCTGCAGCTCTTAGGGATCCTCTTTAGTACTTATGCCCTAGGTACCAGAGGTACCACTTAATAGGGACTTAAAGAGGTGCTAAAGGCCTGGTCATTTGGGGATCAAGTGACCAGTTGTCTTGTTTTGGGGAAAGAACACTGCACTGAGTACCTAGTTGCAGGAATCCAGTGCACTTCGGTTAAAGTTATTTAAATACCAGGCCAAAAAATTGAGGGCAAGTGCAACAAAAACCCAGTTTCCTAGAATTATGAATGACGCTGAATCAACTGCAAAGAAAATATTGGCATCAGCTATGTGTTATTCATGTGGGACCGCCGCTTTATATGTAGTTTTCCCTGTATTTCTACATCTTAGATCTGAATCATAAATATTATGCTGCATGCAGGCCCTCCAGATATACCGGCAGGTACCGATGCCAGCTGTATTGGCTTTGGCACCTGAACGCATAAAAAAGAATACTTAGCCACTTTGCCTGTCGTGTCTGTAAATCCAAAAGGAGCACATTAGTGATAATTGGCCTCCTTCAAGATGCTCATCCGTGGTGTTTGCGCCCCATAGTTACAGGCGAGGAAGGCCAATAATTTACATCCTGTGAATCCGCGCCTCCCTGCCACCAAGTAAATGGGATTGATTCATTGTGACATTGTGGCTGAAATAAGGAGGTGGTCGGTGACGGACAGGAAAAACAAGCTTCTTTTTGTTATGGAAATGTTCTGCCAGTGGCTTTTTGTCTTTGGTCTGATTTAACCTTTTAATGCATGATGTGTTCAAGCTTGTCTTTACTCTGCAGTTCAGGAGAACATTACAAATGTGCTTCGTCTTAGTTAAAAATCTATATGTTCGATCCGTGATGCAGAGAGAGAATATGTGTTCATATGTTTTCTTTTATAACTGAACTAAGAAATCTAATGTTCGAAACACGACCACCTTTTTGGGGTTTGCTGCTGACAGGTGGGAACCGCAGGTACTAAATTCTAACCATGGCAAGAACAAACCAGCCTTTCGTCCTTTTGAGGCTGTTAAATGGAGTACCGTTACAGTAGGTACTAGGTAAATTGTAACAATTTATGTTTACACTGTTTCAAAATGGTAAGAATGCACATTAAGTGCCAATTGAAAACAATTATAATAGGCGTTTTTCTGCAATTTATGTATAAGTTCTCGTACTTTATTTTCTTAATAGCCCACTTGACATCAGCATGTATCGGCCCGTAAATAAATATTACATGCAAGTAGTGACATAATTGTGCCTCCCTCCGTGTACAGTCATAAAAATCATTAATTGCCTGTAAATAATTATTACATGCAAGTAGTGATATAATTGTACCTCCCTCCAAGTACTGTTGTAACAGCCAGGATTTGGGTACCCACTTCTCCCTCCTCCGTGGTCCTGCGCGTGTTAAGAGGGAGCCTAAAATGCACTTGAAGCCGGAACAACATTTTTTCTAAAGCCACAAGGGCAGCTAGGAAGCATTATGCAAAGGTGCTGGTCAGCAGAGCCCGTTTGATCTCCCTGACGACGAGTACGAGTAGCCCGCTAACAGTGTTGAAGGTAGAGGTGGCCGAGCCAGCAAATTAACAGGGAGAGCCGAGCCAAGGGTTTGGCTGGGCTCTAAGAGCTCAGCCCCGAAAATATTTGCCTTGTAAATCAGGCAGCAGACATGATTTAACAAGCATTGGAAATGCAATAGGTCTCGCAGTAGTAAAGTTTGAGCTATAGGTGTTATTTATTTTTTTGTTTTTTATTTATGTGTTGTTTTTTCTAAATGGCTAAATTAATAGCTTTCTTCTTTACAAAGCCAATAGTTATAATTTTTGTAAATGTGACACCTCTAGCATTTGTAAAGCAACATGTTTTGTATTAACGGGACTTATATGTATTGATATTAAAAAAATCAATGGCTTTAAAAAACAATTAATAATTAATACGTAAATAAAATGGATTTTATTTTATATTAGTCTCAAAAGAAATGGAGGTACCCCTGCTACTTGCGACAGGTGGGGGAACTTGACACTAAAGAATGAGTAGAAACCCTGTCTTAGTGGTTCTTAATCCAAATAACCTCATCAATAGAGAAAAAAGGATTGGAACTTTAAGGAACTTATGTAACAAAGTTACTCAAATAGTGACTGAAGCAGGGCAATTTCAAAGTAGACAAGTGGACAAACTCAATGAAAACTAAAAAGTGATTGAACAGAATAAGTTTGTATACAAAATATAAAATTTATTTCCTCCCAAACGGGTTACAATCTAAAACATGATTAAAAATTAATGCATTCAGGCCACCCAAGAGTGGTCAACAATTGCAAAATATACTTAAAAACAATCCTAACTACAAAAGTGAACACAGTCGACGCAGCGTTTCGGTGTTTTTCTGTCTTCACACCTTCTTCAGGACGTTCACACAATAGAATTGATGTCTAAGAGATCAAAACAACAAAATAATAGTTAACTACTTGTCTACACTACTATATACCTTGTGCTCCTGCTATCTTTCTATAGACGATGTTTTTTTCGCCATTAGATGTATGTAAAGACCTATTTATCCGTATTCAGGGATTTACTTGCTCCTTATGTGCTGCTAGTTCATTGAGGTGGAAATAAAAAGAGAATGACCCATGGTTATTCTTGGGTATATTCAGTATGTTCCATGGTCCCTTGACTCTATTTGTTCCTAGCTTGCATCATCAGATTTTTAAAGAGGGGATGTATCAATATTGTCTTAATATTGTCTTAATACCTGTTAAACGAGTGGGTATTAACATCACTCGGCAGACAGTCTGTTCTTGGCGGTTTTGGATTCGCATTAAGCTGTGTACTACAAAATTAAATAAACAAAGTTTTAACACAATTCTGGTTATTTTATCATAGTTCTGATTATTTTATTTATCACAATGTGATCACAGATGTTAATAAATTGGATTACCTTTTTGTTTAAAATATCAGAAATTCAAAGTGCCCGGAGGAGCCACCGAAGTTGATTGGATTAAAAACCTGGATGGATCAAGATATATCCGATTTAATCATGAGCTACCTGCTGTTCCGACTCTATATATATTCATATATTCATATTTTTACTAACCTGTTTTTAATTCAGGCTGCCTCTAATGATTTCGTGGCTTTTAGTCATTATACTGATGTATCGATTCTTCTTATGGTACAAAAAACCAATATCTTGCTCTAGAAAAAACAGCCGGATTGGGCGATGTTACTATCACATTGTAAGACAAACAGAATGTATTCTGCTGTAAGTACTGTCAGCAAATAGCATATCACTATTTGAGTACATAAACCCCCAGATATGGCTATAGCCCCAGGGTTCCCGAATAAGGGCAGTTAATTAATCCTTGTACTAATGTATATTTTTTACCTCAGACCCAGTCCACGAGTGTTCTCTAAATGCGAGTGGGTTTGGTTACATACTATCTGTATATTATTAGCTGCACTTGGGCGGCTGAAGTCCATTATTTTATCTTTACATGCAGCATTAGGAAACAACCTATCCTTATTTTTATGCCACGAGTATACTAGCAGGGAAAACAATCTAAGTGCACTCTAGAAAAAGGTTCATCTGTAATAGTGCCCTTAAGGGAATATCTAAAAATAACGCCCGGCAGTGACATTTCTGCCTACCTTGAAAACTGCAATCGGCCTCCCTGCTCCTCCGTGCTTCAGCGTTTCGGTAAACCTCCGTGATGATGTGGGATCTAGTTTCATTGACCGCCGGTAGCGTTTTTATGTTGGCGCTGCCTAGAATGACCCGGAAGTCCTCCTGGCAAGCCGCGGTTTATGTTATACTTTAATCGTTATGATATATCAACCATTTCCTTTATATTCTACATTTAACGGTTGTAGTATACGGTACAAAAATTATTATGTTTTTGCTCTAACACGGGAATAAACACCGCGTCGGCTGACCCGGAAGTACAAAACTTTTTACGATGTCATCTGTTTAATACTGCCTACTGTTCGCAGATATACCACGACTATTGGTCTATCTTGTGGGTACCCGCGTTTTGCTACATAATAGGAGTTAGTTGAGCGATATAGTTTTATGTAAAAAGGAAAAACTGTCAATGATCCGGCTCGGGCGGCCATTTTGGATTGGGAAGTATTATGTTTATAAGAAATTGTACTCATGGTCCCTGCTATTTATAAGAGTACAACTAATACGACGACTCTAGGTACATTTTGAAAAGTACATTTCACACAGTGCTGTATTATACATTAAGTAGGCATATATGTAATTGTACAGTATATTACACACAAAAATGTTTTATACAATCAACAGACATATGTGGAGGTTTTTTAATAATAAAACAAAACAATTGCTCAACTATAGATATTAGCAGAAAGGGATATTACAAATTTGTTTTGCAGACTCCAGTAACAATAAACAAAAATATGTTAAAAAAAGGGCAGACAGTGTACTAGTTATTTCTGTGTCTTTCTAAGAATGTTATCATATGTTGTGGTACCACTACGTACCCTGAATTCTTACCTATAATCTCTTGACAGACTCAATTGAACTAGCTGTTATCCAAACACAGGAATAAAGGAGTTTTATGCTGTAATTCCTTACTGTTAACATAGGACTTAAATTTTCAAAACAAATTACAGAATTAACCTTTCCCATTCATCTCTATTGTTAAGTCCTGTACGAAAAGTGTTAAATAGGGACATGTAAAACTGCTCTCTTTTCTTCCTCTTGTTATTAGCGTTGCCACCTCTCATACCGTGTGTTATGGTCTCTATTGTACACCATCTGAGGTCTTCCAGTTTGTGGTTCTGTGCAGTCCAGTGTTCAACGAGAGGGGCCGATTTCTTGTGAGTCCTTATTGCGGACTTGTGTTCTGTTATCCTAGTCTTAATTTCCCTAGCAGTCTCACCAATATATGCTTTGTTGCACGGACATTGTATCATATAGATCAAGTCTCTGGATTTACAGTTGGCAAAACTTTTTAGTTTATGATCTATACCGTTGTAATGAATGAGATTGCCTTTCATCATTGATGAACAATTAGAGCACATGTTGCATGGGAAGTTACCAGTAGGTAAAGGAGTATTATTTATTGTATTTGGTGGCTTACAGTTCTTTTCTTTGAAGGTGTGGACTAAACAGTTTTTAATAGTTTTGTTCCTACGAAAACTGAACATGGGTTTAGGGATATTGGCACCCTGTCTGTCATTTAGTATTGACCAATTGCGATTGATAATATTTTTTATTTTGTTGCTGGCCATGCTGTAATTTGTAACAAAGATCAATCTATCATTGGTTCTTTCATTTTTGCTTTCGGGATTCTTTTTGAGAAGTGAATCTCTATTGTAGTATTTGGCACGTTTGTATGCCCTTTTTATCAGATTATTAGGATAACCTCGGTCTCTCAGTTTTTTAGATAGAAGGTCTGCGTGCTTATTATAATCGGTTATGTTAGAACAATTTCTACGAATTCTTAAGAATTGTCCGAATGGTATATTGTCTTTTTGGCTATTCGGATGGTTGCTTTTATAATGAAGGAGTGTATTCCGGTCTGTTGGTTTAGTGTATAAATCAACTCCTAACGCTTCATTGTTCACCCTGATTATAATATCCAAAAATTCGATCGCTGTTTTGTTATAATTAGATGTAAATCTAAGATTTTGATCTCCTAGGTTTAACCAAAGAATAAAGTCGTCCAAATGTTCTAAACTCCCTGTCCAAATGAAAAAAATGTCGTCGATATACCTCGACCAACATGAAATATTTTCACAGAATGGTGCCATATCGTTAAAAATATGCTTTTCTTCAAATGCCGCTACATATAAGCATGCTAAGCTTGGGGCACATGTGGCTCCCATGCTTGTCCCTTTGATTTGTTTAAAAAAATTATTTTTAAATAAAAAAATATTATTTTTCAAAATTATTTCTATGCATTCAAGGATGAATGTAGCATGTTGATCTAAGTCTTCTTTATCATTTTTGAGCAGGCCCTCAACCATTCTAATTGTGTCGTCTTGCGGAATGTTGGTGTAGAGGGCCTCTATGTCTAACGTCACTAGCCATTGTGTGTTGACGTCATATGCTACCCCTTCAATTTTCTCTATCATACTTGCTGTGTCTTTAACAAAAGATTTTTGTATTGTAACAATAGGCTGCAGGAATTTATCCACATATTTACTAAGGGGCTCAGTGATGGAATTAATTGACGACACAATGGGCCTCATTGGGGGATCCTGTAAATTTTTGTGGACTTTTGGAAGTCCGTAAAGGGCAGGAATGATAGGTGTTTCATTATTTAAAAAGTTATATTCATCTGGGCATATGACCTCATCCTCAAGTGCAAATTTTAAAAGATTTTTAACTTTCTGAATTAAAGCATTCCATTCTTGTCTACTAGAGATACAGTAATGTTCCACATTGTTTAGTAGAGACGTCATCTTGTTCTCATAGTCTTTGGTGTTCATAAGTACTATACTACCGCCCTTGTCACCAGGCTTTATGGTTAAGGACTCATTGTTTTCTAAGTTCCTTAGGGCAGTGCGTTGTTCCCCATTCATGTTATTGATACCCCTAAGGGGGTGCATTAGTAATGTGGATATATTACTCTCCACTACTTTCTCGAATAAGTCAACTTGTTTATTGACCATTGTTATGTTGGGGGTCCAAGTAGATTTAGGCTTAAGCCCAGATTTATTATTGGGTCCTATTTTTGGGGGTTTATCTTTAAAGAAATCATGGAGCCTGATTTTTCTAAAAAAGCCCTGGAGATCTCTCTCTAAGTTATACCTATTGACTCCAGAACTAATGGCGTACCCTAAACCTTTTTCTAGGACTTGTTGTTCTGCTGTGGTGAGTGAGTATTCTGAGAGGTTGATGATAGCTGCCTTCTGTTCTAATCCCATTTTGGTTGGCTCCTGGTGTAGTACCTCCTCTGCTGTTGAGGTTGAGGGTAAAACTTCCCTCTTCCATTGCCTCTGGGTTTGTTGTAATTATTCCCCCGTCCCCGTTGGCCTAAAAAAGGTAGTGATTCTCTATTGGGGGTAGACGTTGGTTCCACTGCTCTATTTGTATCCCCTGTTTTTTCGTGGTCAGAATCATTACTGGTGTATGAAGAGTCAGAGAAAGTTACTCTTTTCTTGGGGTAAGAACGCCAGGGTTGTTGCCATTGATTACGGTTCGGAAAATTCTCTCTTGGTCGATCAAAGAAATCTTTCTGTGTATAGGGATAGACAATTTCCGTGTTATAGTTGGAAACGTCCTTGATGAATTTGTTAGTTTTTTTGCCAAATAAATAATCCCTATATCCAGAGACATCTCTTTGAATGTCCTCTAACTTCTTCTTAGCATCTTCTAATGCAGAGGTATCAAGTTTGGATTCTAAATCCGCTATTTCTTTCCTTTCGATTACTAGGATGGAGTTGGCAGTCTCTATTATGAGCAACATCCAATCCCTGCTGCATCTATTGGCAATTAGGGTCCAGTTTTCTATGAAACCTGGATGTCTAATAAACACCCCTGGTTCATTTTTTACCTGCAGGCCATTTGGGATAATTCCCTTTTTCAGGTAATCTATTAGAAAATCTGCATGAAGTTCAGTACGAACTAATTTCTTTTTGTTGTTCCATAGCTCGCGCCATTTCTCCTCATCATTGCTGGTATTAGAAATGGATGTATAGTTTTTAGAGGTGCCATTAACTATTCTGTTGAACTCCTCTTCCGAAAACCCTTTGGTTTTAAGTGTATCCATTGATGATTAGGAACACCCGTTGGGTCAATGCCCTGAAGACTTCTAATAAGAAGAAATTCCTCCCAGCTTACAAGCTGTACAATACTTAGTCTCAAAAGAAATGGAGGTACCCCTGCTACTTGCGACAGGTGGGGGAACTTGACACTAAAGAATGAGTAGAAACCCTGTCTTAGTGGTTCTTAATCCAAATAACCTCATCAATAGAGAAAAAAGGATTGGAACTTTAAGGAACTTATGTAACAAAGTTACTCAAATAGTGACTGAAGCAGGGCAATTTCAAAGTAGACAAGTGGACAAACTCAATGAAAACTAAAAAGTGATTGAACAGAATAAGTTTGTATACAAAATATAAAATTTATTTCCTCCCAAACGGGTTACAATCTAAAACATGATTAAAAATTAATGCATTCAGGCCACCCAAGAGTGGTCAACAATTGCAAAATATACTTAAAAACAATCCTAACTACAAAAGTGAACACAGTCGACGCAGCATTTCGGTGTTTTTCTGTCTTCACACCTTCTTCAGGACGTTCACACAATAGAATTGATGTCTAAGAGATCAAAACAACAAAATAATAGTTAACTACTTGTCTACACTACTATATACCTTGTGCTCCTGCTATCTTTCTATAGACGATGTTTTTTTCGCCATTAGATGTATGTAAAGACCTATTTATCCGTATTCAGGGATTTACTTGCTCCTTATGTGCTGCTAGTTCATTGAGGTGGAAATAAAAAGAGAATGACCCATGGTTATTCTTGGGTATATTCAGTATGTTCCATGGTCCCTTGACTCTATTTGTTCCTAGCTTGCATCATCAGATTTTTAAAGAGGGGATGTATCAATATTGTCTTAATATTGTCTTAATACCTGTTAAACGAGTGGGTATTAACATCACTCGGCAGACAGTCTGTTCTTGGCGGTTTTGGATTCGCATTAAGCTGTGTACTACAAAATTAAATAAACAAAGTTTTAACACAATTCTGGTTATTTTATCATAGTTCTGATTATTTTATTTATCACAATGTGATCACAGATGTTAATAAATTGGATTACCTTTTTGTTTAAAATATCAGAAATTCAAAGTGCCCGGAGGAGCCACCGAAGTTGATTGGATTAAAAACCTGGATGGATCAAGATATATCCGATTTAATCATGAGCTACCTGCTGTTCCGACTCTATATATATTCATATATTCATATTTTTACTAACCTGTTTTTAATTCAGGCTGCCTCTAATGATTTCGTGGCTTTTAGTCATTATACTGATGTATCGATTCTTCTTATGGTACAAAAAACCAATATCTTGCTCTAGAAAAAACAGCCGGATTGGGCGATGTTACTATCACATTGTAAGACAAACAGAATGTATTCTGCTGTAAGTACTGTCAGCAAATAGCATATCACTATTTGAGTACATAAACCCCCAGATATGGCTATAGCCCCAGGGTTCCCGAATAAGGGCAGTTAATTAATCCTTGTACTAATGTATATTTTTTACCTCAGACCCAGTCCACGAGTGTTCTCTAAATGCGAGTGGGTTTGGTTACATACTATCTGTATATTATTAGCTGCACTTGGGCGGCTGAAGTCCATTATTTTATCTTTACATGCAGCATTAGGAAACAACCTATCCTTATTTTTATGCCACGAGTATACTAGCAGGGAAAACAATCTAAGTGCACTCTAGAAAAAGGTTCATCTGTAATAGTGCCCTTAAGGGAATATCTAAAAATAACGCCCGGCAGTGACATTTCTGCCTACCTTGAAAACTGCAATCGGCCTCCCTGCTCCTCCGTGCTTCAGCGTTTCGGTAAACCTCCGTGATGATGTGGGATCTAGTTTCATTGACCGCCGGTAGCGTTTTTATGTTGGCGCTGCCTAGAATGACCCGGAAGTCCTCCTGGCAAGCCGCGGTTTATGTTATACTTTAATCGTTATGATATATCAACCATTTCCTTTATATTCTACATTTAACGGTTGTAGTATACGGTACAAAAATTATTATGTTTTTGCTCTAACACGGGAATAAACACCGCGTCGGCTGACCCGGAAGTACAAAACTTTTTACGATGTCATCTGTTTAATACTGCCTACTGTTCGCAGATATACCACGACTATTGGTCTATCTTGTGGGTACCCGCGTTTTGCTACATAATAGGAGTTAGTTGAGCGATATAGTTTTATGTAAAAAGGAAAAACTGTCAATGATCCGGCTCGGGGCGGCCATTTTGGATTGGGAAGTATTATGTTTATAAGAAATTGTACTCATGGTCCCTGCTATTTATAAGAGTACAACTAATACGACGACTCTAGGTACATTTTGAAAAGTACATTTCACACAGTGCTGTATTATACATTAAGTAGGCATATATGTAATTGTACAGTATATTACACACAAAAATGTTTTATACAATCAACAGACATATGTGGAGGTTTTTTAATAATAAAACAAAACAATTGCTCAACTATATACATTAAACAGATGACATCGTAAAAAGTTTTGTACTTCCGGGTCAGCCGACGCGGTGTTTATTCCCGTGTTAGAGCAAAAACATAATAATTTTTGTACCGTATACTACAACCGTAGAATATAAAGGAAATGGTTGATATATCATAACGATTAAAGTATAACATAAACCGCGGCTTGCCAGGAGGACTTCCGGGTCATTCTAGGCAGCGCCAACATAAAAACGCTACCGGCGGTCAATGAAACTAGATCCCACATCATCACGGAGGTTTACCAAAACGCTGAAGCACGGAGGAGCAGGGAGGCCGATTGCAGTTTTCAAGGTAGGCAGAAATGTCACTGCCGGGCGTTATTTTTAGATATTCCCTTAAGGGCACTATTACAGATGAACCTTTTTCTAGAGTGCACTTAGATTGTTTTCCCTGCTAGTATACTCGTGGCATAAAAATAAGGATAGGTTGTTTCCTAATGCTGCATGTAAAGATAAAATAATGGACTTCAGCCGCCCAAGTGCAGCTAATAATATACAGATAGTATGTAACCAAACCCACTCGCATTTAGAGAACACTCGTGGACTGGGTCTGAGGTAAAAAATATACATTAGTACAAGGATTAATTAACTGCCCTTATTCGGGAACCCTGGGGCTATAGCCATATCTGGGGGTTTATGTACTCAAATAGTGATATGCTATTTGCTGACAGTACTTACAGCAGAATACATTCTGTTTGTCTTACAATGTGATAGTAACATCGCCCAATCCGGCTGTTTTTTCTAGAGCAAGATATTGGTTTTTTGTACCATAAGAAGAATCGATACATCAGTATAATGACTAAAAGCCACGAAATCATTAGAGGCAGCCTGAATTAAAAACAGGTTAGTAAAAATATGAATATATGAATATATATAGAGTCGGAACAGCAGGTAGCTCATGATTAAATCGGATATATCTTGATCCATCCAGGTTTTTAATCCAATCAACTTCGGTGGCTCCTCCGGGCACTTTGAATTTCTGATATTTTAAACAAAAAGGTAATCCAATTTATTAACATCTGTGATCACATTGTGATAAATAAAATAATCAGAACTATGATAAAATAACCAGAATTGTGTTAAAACTTTGTTTATTTAATTTTGTAGTACACAGCTTAATGCGAATCCAAAACCGCCAAGAACAGACTGTCTGCCGAGTGATGTTAATACCCACTCGTTTAACAGGTATTAAGACAATATTAAGACAATATTGATACATCCCCTCTTTAAAAATCTGATGATGCAAGCTAGGAACAAATAGAGTCAAGGGACCATGGAACATACTGAATATACCCAAGAATAACCATGGGTCATTCTCTTTTTATTTCCACCTCAATGAACTAGCAGCACATAAGGAGCAAGTAAATCCCTGAATACGGATAAATAGGTCTTTACATACATCTAATGGCGAAAAAAACATCGTCTATAGAAAGATAGCAGGAGCACAAGGTATATAGTAGTGTAGACAAGTAGTTAACTATTATTTTGTTGTTTTGATCTCTTAGACATCAATTCTATTGTGTGAACGTCCTGAAGAAGGTGTGAAGACAGAAAAACACCGAAACGCTGCGTCGACTGTGTTCACTTTTGTAGTTAGGATTGTTTTTAAGTATATTTTGCAATTGTTGACCACTCTTGGGTGGCCTGAATGCATTAATTTTTAATCATGTTTTAGATTGTAACCCGTTTGGGAGGAAATACATTTTTATATTTTGTATACAAACTTATTCTGTTCAATCACTTTTTAGTTTTCATTGAGTTTGTCCACTTGTCTACTTTGAAATTGCCCTGCTTCAGTCACTATTTGAGTAACTTTGTTACATAAGTTCCTTAAAGTTCCAATCCTTTTTTCTCTATTGATGAGGTTATTTGGATTAAGAACCACTAAGACAGGTTTTATTTTATATTGCCAATAGCTTAAAGTTTATTAAATATATTTAGTGAAGATGCTGTGGTTGCGCTGAGTGAGGGTGAGTGAGGGTGAGGGTGAGTGAGGGTGGTTGAGGGTGAGTGAGGGTGAGGGGTTGAGGGTGAGTGAGGGTGGGTGAGGGGTTGAGGGTGAGTAAGGGTGAGTGAGGGTGAGTGAGGGTGAGTGAGGGTGAGGGGTTGAGGGTGAGTGAGGGTGAGGGAGGGTGAGGGTGAGTGAGGGTGAGGGGTTGAGGGTGAGTGAGGGTGAGGGATTGAGGGTGAGGGGTTGAGGGTGAGTGAGGGTGAGGGTGAGGGTGAGTGAGGGTGAGGGGTTGAGGGTGAGTGAGGGTGAGGGTGAGTGAGGATGAGGTGTTGAGGGTGGGTGAGGGTGAGTGAGGGTGAGTGAGGGTGAGGGTGAGTGAGGGTGAGGGTGAGTGCGAGTGCGGGTGAGTGAGGGTGAGGGTGAGGGGTTGAGGGTGAGTGAGGGTGAGGGGTTGAGGGTGAGTGAGGGTGAGGGGTTGAGGGTGAGTGAGGGTGAGGGTGAGGGGTTGAGGGTGGGTGAGGGTGAGTGAGGGTGAGGGGTTGAGGGTGAGTGAGGATGAGTGAGAGTGAGGGGTTGAGGGTGAGTGAGGGTGAGGGGTTGAGGGTGAGTGAGGGTGAAGGGTTGAGGGTGAGTGAGGGTGAGGGTGAGTAAGGGTGGGTGAGGGGTTGAGGGTGAGTGAGGGTGAGGGTGAGTGAGGGTGAGGGTGAGTGAGGGTGAGGGTGAGTGAGGGTTTGAGGGTGAGGGTTTGAGGGTGAGGGGTTGAGGGTGAGTGAGGGTGAGGGCATTCACATGTACTGCGCGTGGGTGTCCTTCCTTTCCTGGAAATGCTAACTTTACTGTCTTAAAAGAAAGTGAAAGCAAAGCAGACTAAAGATCGAACAGAGATCGTCGGGGACTTTCCACTTCGACGCAAGTGTGGCTTTGTTAAACTGTTAGGCAGAGGGTGTTTGTGGAGTGTGGGCGGGGCTACCTGTATTTGATGGGTGACATCACCTTTCGTAGGAGTTTGGAGCTTAACATTGGCCACAGGCTAAGCCAATAGGCCCTAGAGCCCTAGTCTTCAAACTTTTTAAGCCCCCGCGTCAATACATTTCATTAGGGCTCCCAGGCGAGCGTGGGAAAGGAGAGGAGGGGAGAGCAGCAGAAGAAGCCGAATGAGAGAGATCGAATGAGGAGAGAGGCGGGGCAGGAGCCCGCTTGTTAATAAATAATCCCCGGAGGTGGTGATATTTCCCGGGATTGTGACAGAACATTTCTCGCTGCACCAACACAAACAGAGGCAGCGAGAGACATGTCACCGGGGGAGGGGGCGGGTGTCTGCGCGCTGCTCCGGGGACAGCGGGGAAGGGGCGTGTGTGCGGTGCTGCTGGGGAAGGCATGCGGGGCTGCTGAGCAGGGACAAAGGCAGAACAAAAACGGAGGTTGGATGGGCAAAGGAAGAAAGAGGCGACACATGAACTGGAATAAATAAAACTAAAAAGGAGAAAATTGGGGATATTAAATAGAAAGGGGTGAAAGAGGGGGAGGCAGGAAAGTAAACGGAGAGCGGTGAGACAAAACGAAGACGACTTTCAGGAGGCGAGCGTGGGAAAGGAGAGGAGGGGAGAGCACGGCGGGCAGGGGAGGGGCGGAGAGGGGAGAGGTGCGACACGGCAGGCAGGGGAGGAGAGTAGGAGGAGGAGGGGGAGGAGAGTAGGGGAGGCACAGAAAGGTCTTCTGCTCGATGTTAATGATAGCCAAATGGCATATATATAACCCAGACGGGGCTTATTTACAAAGCCAGCGGGGATCTTCAAAGGGTGGCACAGCTCTTGCCCCGGTGGAGCAACAATGGGCAATGCAGCCGTCCAGGACTGTGTAGCTATGGAGAGCACAATATTATACCATTAGTTGCCCGAGGCTATGACATGTTAGCTACAACTGTAGGGTGTTTGTAACACGAGCTCCAGACATTTGTTTCCACGCTCTAGGCATTGACAGTTATAGCCGCTCAGCAAAGCTTCGTGGTGCCTCTGTCTGGTGGAGCGCGGAGCGTAGATGATTTAAAAGGCAGCTGAGACATGCAGGATGAAAGAGGAGTGTCACTGTAGAATGCTGGAGATGAGAGAGACTGCCAGCCTAAGATCCAGGAGGCGAGAAAGACCGTCAGTGTGGAGTGCAGGATTCGAGAGAGACTGTCAGTGTGGAGTATAGGAATGAGAGAGAGCGTCAGTGTGGCGTGCAGTATTCGAGAGAGACTGTCAGTGTGGAGTATAGGAATGAGAGAGCGTCAGTGTGGCGTGCAGTATTCGAGAGAGACTGTCAGTGTGGAGTATAGGAATGAGAGAGAGCGTCAGTGTGGCGTGCAGGATTCGAGAGAGACTTGTCAGTGTGGAGTGCAGGAGGCGAGAGAGACCGTCAGTTTGGCGTGCAGGATGAGAGAGAGACTTGTCAGTATGGAGTGCAGGAGGCGAGAGAGACCGTCGGTGTGGCGTGCAGGGGACGTAAGATATTGTAATTGCTGGGTGTACGAGGCGTGGGAGACTGTCATGTAGGGTGCAGCAAATGAGAGAGATTGTCAGTGTGGCGTGCAGGATACGAGAGAGACTGTCAGTGTGGGATGCAGGAGATAGAGACACTGGAAACGAGAGACTGTCAATGAGGCGGGAGAAACGGTCATTGTGGGAAGCCGGAGTTGAAATAGACTCAGCTTGGGATGCCTGGGATAGGAGAGACTGTCGCTGTGGGATGCAGAAGATGAGAGGCAGTGTGAGTGCAGGTGTGTGGGTAGGAAAGGACGGCGTGTACGTCATGAGTGCGGGCACGGTTTCTGTGGGGTGAAAGAGAGAGGAGGGCTGCTGGTCTGGGAGGGTGGTCTGTTGGCAGAGGGGGTCGCCGTGGGAGGCACTGATGACGCAGTACTGAGGGAGAGAGTCCGTATTTGCACCGAGTGGTCGTCGGAGGTGTGAGGGCACAGGCCGCGGTGCCCGTGACATTGTGAGTGAGGATACGAAGCCGGATTTGACGGACGGGATTGTGACAGAACATTTCTCGCTGCACCAACACAAACAGAGGCAGCGAGAGACATGTCACCGGGGGAGGGGGCGGGTGTCTGCGCGCTGCTCCGGGGACAGCGGGGGAGGGGCGTGTGTGCGGTGCTGCTGGGGAAGGCATGCGGGGCTGCTGAGCAGGGACAAAGGAAGAACAAAAACGGAGGTTGGATGGGCAAAGGAAGAAAGAGGCGACACACGAACTGGAATAAATAAAACTAAAAAGGAGAAAATTGGGGATATAAAATAGAAAGGGGTGAAAGAGGGGGAGGCAGGAAAGTAAACGGAGAGCGGTGAGACAAAACGAAGACGACTTTCAGGAGGCGAGCGTGGGAAAGGAGAGGAGGGGAGAGCACGGCGGGCAGGGGAGGGGGCGGAGAGGGGAGAGGTGCGACACGGCAGGCAGGCAGGGGAGGAGAGTAGGAGGAGGAGGGGGGAGGAGAGTAGGGGAGGCACGGCCTAGCGGCCGTGCAATCAAGAAGTGAGGGGGCGGAGCTGGGGGAGGCTGTGAGAGAGAGAGTAGGCAAGGCAGGCGGCTGGGGGCATGTGCACGCGCATTTAAGCTCAATGCGCATGCGCATTGAGCTTAAATTTCTCGTGCACTGCAAGGAATCGCCACGATTCCTTGCAAGTTGGATAAAGAGTGGATAAGCCCCCATAGACTCGCAAGCTCGATGCGCATGCGCATCGACAGGCGAGACCTAAAAATACTATGAAGTGTATTCAAAATTCAAAAAAGTGTACTTCTTTAACATGGAAAGCTTTTCATCTTAGTACATCTATTGCATTGAGAAGCATTTATTAAAAGTGATCAACATTCCTGTCCCCTCCACTGTCCTGAGGACCATAGGCAAAGTGAAGGGACAAGTCACTTTTCGTGTGTACACTATAATTTATGGCTTCGATTCTTAGATGGAACAACATTGCAAGGTGTTTTCATATGTGATAATGAAAAATAAGGCTCAGTAAAACAGGGACAGCTTAAGGATTTTGGGGCCCCCTGTTCGGAACAGATTTAAATTTATGATCTAATTACAGCTCTTTCAAGCCTTCTTTGGCCGGGTCACTGACACACTGACATCAGGGCCGGCTCTAGGCTCATGGTGGCCCTGGGCAGGGAGCGTAGGTAGGGAGCCCGGAAGAGGGGGTCCGGGCGGGGCGGAGCGCGCTGGCCAGTAAAGAGGGGAGGGGGTCAGGGAGTTTAGAAGTGGAACAGAGCCGGAGGCCGCCAAATCCCTGCCAGGGGCCACCACGCAAATATGTATCCATCCTCAGAGGATTAATATATTAAGGATACATATTGGCGTGGTGGCCCCTGGGGTTTGGTGGCCCTGTGCAGGTGCACAGCTTGCACATGCCTAGAGCCGGCCCTGCTGACATGTTCACTGGTCCAAATTCTAGAAGTGTTGACATCTAATATTCAGGGATAGTGATGTGTGTTTTTAATATTTTAATACAGGAGCAGCTCACTAATATTGGTGCAAATAAGCTGTGACCCTCTCCTGTTTCGATCTAAAAGAAACTTTTTTATGGATGTTTTGAATGGTGTTAAAAAATAAACTGCATTTCTCTGTAAATTGTTTGTGACAGACTGCCACATATTACCCATATTAACAATGAATTAAAGGAAAACAGTACTTAAAATCACCTATGTTTAATAATCATTCAAGGCCACCAGGGCAGGACTGTCTGCAGAACTGAGCTGACTTTTCCAGGGGGGTGAGGGGGCTGAAACGCTGGGGCCTGGGCCAGAGCCCACTTTGCCCATGCCTTAAAATGTCTCTGCAGTAAAATAAATATATTTGTCCAGGATCAGACAGTTTTATGAAGCAGTAAATCTAGGATTGATCCTGATCCAGCGCTCCTAATGAAAAACTGTCTCACCAACGCTACCTATATCCACAATACTCACCATTAATCATAAATCTCTTACCAAGGCCCATAAACCAACGAGAACATTTTTGAGCAACTGAATCATGTGACCTAATTAATCAGAACTATTCACAAACTATTTACATAATTATATACAACTGCAGTTTATCATTTCTTATCATGAATTTAAACATATAACATTTAATTAAGTCACTTAGGCGAATGGATCAACTGATGGTAACTAGACCATGAATAAACAAGACCAGCTTGTAGTTTCAAAATCTAATTTTTATTAGCTTTATTATTCAAAGAAAGAGCATTTTTAATTAAGAATCTTTATTTTATTAGCAAAATAAAAGCAACATTTTATTAAGGAAAAGATTTATTAGACTGACACTTCAAAGGCAAATCAGTTAGCATGAATTAAAGCAAAAATAAAAGTTTCCATTCCCTAAATTCTATCACCCTGTCTAAAACTTGCTTCACCTAAAATGAATAATCTTTAAAGACTGCTGTCCTTCCGTGCGCCAAAAAGTCCAACAGCACGTCATGCCCTTCAGGAATCGGAAAAAGAGAAGACCCCCTCCTGCCCATGGTGCCAGGTTTTATACCTTTCTAACTAGCTAATCTTCCCAAAATTGTACATTTTTCTTTGCCATCCAGAGTTCCCATTGGCTGTCTTATGTCAGACCATATTGTGTCATCACCATTTTCAAACCGAGAACGCCTTGGCAATCTTGCCGCTTCCTGTCCTTGAGTCTTTTCTCTCCAAGAGCACGTTTAGCACAACTTATTAAACTGTATTTTTCTGACAAAATTGTCGACATGGTAAAAGTTTCCACTTCTGTGCAAGGCTCCTTTCTGGACAGGATTCGAAAGGCCATCTTTTTGCAAGCCTAAGGCCTCTCTCGGAAACTATTATTTAAACAAACATAAAACATTAATTAATTAGAGAATTGAGCCTATTCTGTTACCCACCCCCTTTGCTAATTATTAAAAACCCATTAAATTATGTTACCTAGCTGAGCACACAAAGCAGCATTCATATCTACCTTCTTCTTTTAGCCACAAGGATTCTCCGCAAGCTTTTGCCACAGAAAAGACATAACATAACATAAACACACAAATAAGCACATGCCATTAATTAAACAGCCACATTTAATACTGACAAAGACAATAGACAAGGTTAGTTTATTATTTTCCACACACTTGCAATTGCAACATAGAGCATATAAATTAGTCCCACATGTGTTCTGAATGTATGCATTTTAAAACCAAGTTGGTTAATAATTTCGACACCTGCTTATTAATACAATTACATTTGTTATGGAAATAAAATTTTGCGAGTTTGAACAAAATTTTATTCATCACCCCGCTCCATCAATCCCAAGATTTCTAATTCAACATTGTACAGTATAACTACCCTCTTTCTCTTGCTCCTTTTATATCAATAGTTACTGCTTTGCCTATAAATCTTGGCGCATGAGGTTAGAGCGTAGGTGGCAGACAGAAGCCACATGACATCTCGGCTCGCTTTGGGCTCGAGTGTAAAGACGACATCGAGCTGAGCCAGAGCCAGGCACAGGATCGTGCCTTGCTCCAGCTTTTAGTGGTTCGCCCACCTGTAGCTGAAGGGCAGCATTGTTTTAGGGTGTGATAATCTTGCAAACCACCAAACAAGTCAGCATTCAGCCTTCCCACAGCTTGTAGAGGGCTTTCAGAAAGGATGGCTAGGGTGGCTTCCATCTCACATGACCAATCCACTCTGGCCCCGGGTCAAGTTGAAAGTGATGGTGAGGCCTCTGCAGCTGCGGAGCTAATGTACTGAGAAAGGAGGGAGAGGTACCCACATGTTATTTTCAGGCTATGGAAATGCCAAGAGGTAGGTGACACACACCAACTTTAACAAACATTAGCAAAGCCCAATCGCTCTGGCGTTTTCTGCCAGTCCTTCGGCTTTTTCAATGCTTGTTTGGTTTTTCATGTTTTCTGTGGAAATATATTGAGGGTGCAGGGTCTTTGCAAACTAGAAAAAATAAAACAAAACAAAAAGGCTAAAAGCAAAAATATATATTTTTTGTTCTCAAAAAGACAGTGCCATAGTAGTCCCTGGCACTAAAGGGGACCAATTTGCAAATGCGCTTTTTATGAAAAAGCAGATTGCCTTCAATCACAGCAAAATTAGATAATAGCTGAAGCGAGTTGACCTATTACGTCATGCTGATGCTGTAACTGGTTAGGAACATGTGAATGACACATTTCAAATGATGAAGAGGACTGGCTCAAAGCCTCTGTAAATGAATATATTATACAATTTAGTAAAATCAAAAGGTCCTGGCTTACACCAGACCTAATCAGTCAATCTCTACCTACCAGGACTGACTGGACCCACACACTCCTTTCATTCCAGACATGCAGAGGGGGTATCTAAAGAATCCCACAGGAACCTCAGTTCTCACTGCGTCCTCTTACTGCCTTGGGTCCGCAGAACTCTTTGTTGACTTGTAATATTCTAGTGAAAAGCAGTCGTTGGGGTTATTTCATATATTATTAGAATATGTATATCATTTGCTGTGTGCTACCATTTTTTAGCTTTCTGTGACAATTCACCTCCTCCAAGTTAAATTAAGGCAGAGGCACCATATTCACTTTGCTTTCCTCCGCCTGTGTTCTGAAGTGATAAAGAGGCATTCAAGCGTTGCAGCTTATGAATACAAACTACGACATGAAGGAGGCATCTGGGGGGGCTTCTGTGTTCTCTAGAAACATCAAAGGCAATCATCTGGTCTTTCGCGGAACAGACAGCAGAGCTGATCACCCAAGCAGGTTTTGTGTGTTTTACAAATCACGGTATAATTAAAACCACAAAAAAAGATGAGACTGCCATTTTAACTTCGTCTTCTAAAGTAAAGAACTTTTGGGAAGAGGTATTTCTGTTTATTAAGGACATTTTTTGGGTGTACACTAAGGCCAGAATTCTCAACCCTCACTACGACGTTTATAACCGCAAACCTGAAATCACAGCAAGACAGGGACCTTGTGGACCTCTTGCTAACCTCTGCAGTTAAAATGGTGGTCTCCAAATGGGAAGATACAGGGAAGGCATTGTTTAAGGGGTGGCTCAACTGGATACATTTCCCGAGGTGGGCTGATAGCATTGCACTCCGCAACTCACCCTGGAAACCAGCGACCATGGGTATGTGGACCACACTTCATGAGTTCCTGGGCCACTACGAACCCCCGTGAGCAAAAGGGCCTCAGAGGGACCTACCAAAAAGGCCTACTCCACACACGTAGAAACTAGAGCGTGCAAAGAACCCCCAAGCGCAAACTTCTTTTCCTTTCCTTTTCTTTAAGCACTTTTTCCTTTCCATCTTTTTCCACCCACCCTCACTCCTATAGTAGGACAGTATTAAGGGGAACACCCGACCATGTAAACCATACCGAGTACCTCAGGCATGTAGGACCAGGTGGGGATGTCGCCCCGTGAAGTGAAAACGATGTTAAATGTATGTGTAAAATTCTTAATAAAATACTTTGAAATTAAAAAATAAATGCTTTTTGAGAACACCACCACTCATGAAATCGTACATTATATGACCACATCACCAATGACGTCAATGGGAGCAACACCAAAAACCATGTTTGGTGCTGCAGACACAACATTTAAATGTGTAGAGGGAAGGTTTACTCTGTTCTCGGGTGTTACACCTACTAAGTTGCATAGTAGATTGCCCTTAGCGCAGCTACACTTAGTAGGATGGAGAAGAACTCATGGTTTCTCTTCTAATGCCACAGTCTTTACAGTTTTTCTGTGGATTTATTGTTAAACTTTTTTTCTGCACAACTGCTGCTTCTTGTAACCTCAATGTAAGCCTGACACACGTTTGAATAAATGTATTGTTTATGTAAAGGTGTTCTGCCTTTAAGGGAATCAAAAGATCTTGTCTAACTCAGTAGTGGAACCGATGCTGAAAAATAGCAACCCGATTTCACTACTCCAGTATTTCTCTTGATTCTCTCTGTCCACGTTCACCATCTTTTGCCTTTCAATTCATATTAAGGATGAGGTGACCACTAAGCAAGCAGTTCCAGTGCCACAGTCTGCAGCGACTTTGTATTGGCCCGCATCGCCGGGCTGATATATGGGAAAAACAGCATCCTCCTACCTCGCACTTGCAAAGCATTTATCAGAAGCAGCACCTTTTTAAGAATAAGGTCATAAACGTCCAGGTCACAATGGATCACAATGACAGTTTTGCACCCACTTTCTCTTGGGGAGCCCCTATGCAAAGACAGGACTCGATGTGCGTTCTGGATCAGAGTCGCCAGGTTGGGAAAGTACTCCCGAAAAATGCTTCCATCTTTTTTATCGCAGGCCCACCAGCCTTTGCTCCTTACTTGGGATTGTTTATATTATGTCACTGGGAATGGTGTATATTGCTGTCAAAAAGGCATCAGAAGCATTGTTCGCTCCCACCGTCAGCGCGACAAACTGAACAGGTCTGCACTGATCCCAGTTAAACCTGTATCCACCAGCCATTTCAGGAATGACCTTTTCCTTCATTGGCTGCTGGCAGTACATCTACACCTGAGACTGCACCAGCCCTTCTCTTTCATAGGTGCTACTGGCGCCTCCCGCACCGCCCACTTCTTTCAGGTTCCACCATGCTATCCTCGCCAACTTCAAGAGCACGCACTTCCCACGCCACAGATTCAGTAGCCTGGAGCCCACCTCTGTGGGCCAACTTTTATCGTTGTAGAGGTTCTCATAGCCAAACAATGAAAATGACCTAAAGAGCTCAAAAAGCAGGCAAAAAACTCAGCACACCACCAGACTCTGTCACCAAAAGAAAGCCTTTCTATTTTAGTAGGAGCATCTCAACCTCTCCACTATGGCAAATATATTTTGATACCGTCTTGTAATTGCTTTTGTTTAGTGCCTCACACTATTGATTAGGCTCCAAAGCACATTGCACCGGATGCTGCATGATGGGGAAGTACTTGGTTGGACGCTTGCTGAATTGCATTGTCTCCAATGTGGGAAGCGTTTTAGTGTTGTGCGTGATTGACCAAATTAGTACTATTCAACTGATTAAAGTGGCAGTGCCTAATCACATAGTGGAGGGGAGACAGCTGAAGGATGGTACACATCTGCCTTACATTTATTTATGTGATGCAAACGATGGCCCTTAGACATATGAAAGCAACAATGCTGCCAACAAAATGGTTATTTATTCCAAACAATAATCAAGAAACATTTTCTGTGTAAAAGCATTGTATAATGACGCAGGGGGAGTGAGTGAAAAATGCGCTCAGTGCTCTCATTGGCGATACACAGATGTGACAACAGTGATCAAAAGAGAGTATTTAAAAAAAAGAATAGCACAATCAACAATATAGGTAAGGGTTCACGATTTCTGTAGATATTTCGATCCCTAAGGAGATAATGGGATAATCATCAGGACTCTAGATATAACTGAGCCAGAGAATCATAAGTAAAAATGGATCATGCTAAAGACTCGGGGGTTGTGGGAGGGTAATGTAAAAATGAGCAGTCCCTAGGGTGTGATACCTGAGGAAAATTCAATTCCAAACTTCTCAGAGGAGGACACAGGTGCCAAATAGAGGCGTCCCCCAACCCACGGGAGATGATGCCTAGTGTGTAGTGTGTGGCTCTCCATGCCAAAGTGGTCCCAAATCTGGAGCGAACAGAAGAAAATTTGGCGCGTTGTGATAGGAACAGCATCCTGACAGCGAAGTGAACAACAAGAAAGGGCCTTTCCACTTGCTGTTCATTTCGCCTTCAGGATGCTGCTCTCATCAGTGCAGCCTCCAAAACTGCGTTCTTTCCTGATACATTGATGTGAAAACCTGGGCATCTTTTCTGCCAAAGGTTGTATCGCTGTGTAACGTGGATCAGTCCTTGCCTTTTTTTTTCTTTGCCACATTCATGGAGAGGCTCCACCGACTTAACCCGTGGACAGCCCTCAGTTTTTATATGCAGCACATTGAGAATTGTCCTGTGAATAAAGACATTCTTTGAACTGGCCATGAATGAACCTCTTGAAGACTTACATGTTCACTCCACCCGAGACAAAGTTGCTTCAACACATTGGTGTAGGGCATTCCGGTCTGAGACACATATCAGACTGCACCATGTGCAGTTGTGCTTACATTCATTGTCATTTCTTGGGCAGTGCAAGGTTGTTGACGAGTCCAATGGCACGCAGGAGCATTTGCGCACGCAGGAGCATTTGCTGTTTAAAAAAATCCATATCCAGTCTGAATCCCTTGCAACCTGATAGGCCTCAGAACGCAACTTGTAGATATTACGTTTTTGGCATGAAAATTGACCCGGTTTGGCGATGTGGGTAGCTGTGGTATTTCAGTCCGAGTTCGGCTGCCACCCAGAGAAATCTAGTAAATTGAGGCATTTCTGAAAACTAGGCATCCAGGGGAGTCCATGGTGGTGTGACTGGTGTGCTTCTGTCTAAATGTTCTTACCCAGAATGCCCTGCACATCTCCCTCAGATTTCTGTGAAAGAAAGTACCAGAATGTGCAGGGATCCACCAAATGCCTACCATCCAGAGTTTCCACCCTTCTTCTGTTAAAACAATACCCATCTTGGGCGGCTAGACTTTTAGCCCAGAACAGGAATGGATGAAAACTGTGATCATATGAGGTTAATGTGTTCTTTACTTGGTGTCTTGTTTGGTCCATTGTTTTTCTCAGGTAATTGGCCAAGCCCAGACGCATGCCCAGAGTGGCTGAGCTCCCCCCCACCCCCCAATCCCTGTTAATCTTGGCTCAACCCTGATCCTAGAGTGGTTATTCCTTTAGGAGTGCATTGTGGGAAAGGGGAGGAAAGTGATCAATAGTAAAACCTCAAGTGACTTGTACTTCCATCAGTTCTGTCTTGACACTTCTCTGTGCTTCTGCACTGCAATTTAATAATCCCAAAATAGTGCTTATCCAAATTTGGTGGCAGATCTTTAAAAGATGCTAGAGCAGAATTAAGGAACAACCTCGTAAAAGTCATGAGAAATGAGAACAGCTCATCACATTTAAATGTAACCTAAAATAACTCCTGCATATGTTGCAAAGCTGAACAGCATGATGACTTCAACCGCTCTTTTTCCACAGGTATTTCATCTTCACATGAGTTTTTTTTTTACCACACAGTACGTTTACCACACAGGTAAGTACCACACAACTTATTTTAAAGGTACCTTTAAAATGTGGTACTTTACCACACAGGTAAGTTTTTTTTTGTGTTCTCTCTCTTTCTCCCTCACACTCTCTCTCTCATATATGTGGTATATATATGTATGCATATAAGATATATATATATATATATATATATATTATATGCATACATATATATACCACATATATGAGAGAGAGAGAGAGAGAGAGAGTGAGGGAGAAAGAGAGAGAACACAAAAAAAACTTACCTGTGTGGTAAAGTACGGCCCGCCACAAGCCTCAGAACAAACAACTAGCAGCTGGAAACATCGAGGCATGAACAACACTGAGTGGCGCTGCTGTTGTTTTGTGCCCTGACAGCTGTGCAACTTCGGAGGAAGTGGCAAGGGGTAGCTGGTCTGAAAAGGTGCCACTTGGTGTTAAGTGAAACCCAATCGTCCTGGAACGGATCACAAGCCCGCTGTATTTTGGGACCAGGAGTCCCCAACACTAATGTGAGCTCACGTAATCTGCTCCAGGTGAGCCTTCCGCCACTGGGATAGGAGGAGCTTATATGAACATTGCTGTGAAGGGGTTTACACAGTCTAAGGAGGACGGCGTTTGAAAAAGGCACGGACCGAAACTAGTCACGCTAAAACATCCTGAATAAATCACCTTTTTACTGACCTCGCAGTGTCTCTTGCAGTCTTCTTGAACGAGAGGAGAGAATGGAGTATATATATATATATATATATATATATATCCGCACTGCACTTTTCACTGCGACAGGCTCCAATAGTCGACCACCACACAGGAAAAAACACGGAAGACCCAGAGTGCAGGTCAGTTTCTTTTATTCATCAGCACACCACGGCAGCATAACGTTTCGGCCTACACAGAGGCCTTGGTCACATATATATATACTTTATTGCACAAACAACAGGACGCGTTTCGGCACATGTGCCTTTTTCCTCTGTGTCCTGTTTCCTCTGTGTGTATATATATATATTACCTACTGGCGGTCACCAGTAAGTAGTTATAGTTAGAACCTATTTTCCATAGGAAAAGCATTTTTTGATTTGCTCATAACTTTGGCGTCGTTTGACGAATCTTCGTGAAATTCTCCAAAACAAAAGTCTATTCAGGTCAGCTCCTATCCTGAAAGTTTGGGGATGATTCATCAAGTGGGGGCTGAGAAAAAAGGGGGGGTCTCAAAACGCTTTTTCCCCATGTTAATTTCCATTGGAAATTTTGCGCTGAGCTACAGCCCGAAGTGCTAAACGGAATTACCCCAAATTTGGCAGAAAGGTAGAGCTTGGTTCAGAAAGCAACCTTTTTTTTAGATGGTGTAAATCCGTTCAATAGTTTTTGAGAAATTCAAAAAATAAGAGTCAAAAATCATTTTCCCTAAGGAAACTTTGTGCAAGGCTACAGCCGAAACTACTGAACGGCATTACCCCAAATTTGGCAGGAAGGTAGTCCTTGGATCAGAAAGCTACTCTTTTTTCAAATGGTGTAAATCCGTTCAGTAGTTGCTCAGAAATTAGAAAAATTAAAGTTTCTGTATCTGGGCGGAGCCAAAGTCGCATGCGCGAGCTTTACTGTGATTGGCTGCCAACACTCCAAACCAGGAAGTGTTGGCAGCCATCTTGTGACAAGGTAGAAGCAAGTCACAAGAAAACAGAGAAACAAAGATATAAAACAAGAGAAGGGAGCTGGATAGAAACACCCGGACACCCTAGGCCTGCTCAAGGGATCCCAGAAGGACCCCAGGGCCAAAAAAAGCATGGGGTCGCGGGTTCCCGCATTTTATTTTAATGAGGCCCCTGGGTGGGCTAGGTCCCGGGGGTATTTGTTAAAAAAATTATAGCAGGGGCGCGGTGGGGGCCCTGCAATCCCGGGGCTTCACTTATGTTGGGAGGAAGGTTCAGTAGGCTGTGGAAATAGGTCCCGGGGGTATTTCTTTAAAAAATAATAGCGGGGCTCGCTGGGGCCCCCGCAGTCCCAGGGCTTCACTTATGTTGGGAGGGGGGTTCAGTAGGCTGTGGAAGTTATATCGGGAAAACAACAGTGCGTCGTATTGCGGTCTTCCTTTAATGTAATGCGGAATAATGTTTACTTATTATGCAGTGTTCACTGTTATCACTGATAGAGTCACTTTGTTACAGGAAATGTATTAATATGTGGTAGGGAGTGTACTCTATCCCAGTGGTATTTCTTAAAAAATTATAGCGGGGGTCGTAGGGGCCTCCGCAGCCCCGGGGCTTCACTCATGTTGGGAAGGGGGTGCAGTAGGCTGTGGAAATGATTTCCGGAAAACAACAATGCACCGTATTGCGGCCTTTCTTTAATATAATGTGGAATAATGTTTATTTAGTATGCAGTGTTCACTTTTGTTATGGATAGAGTCACTTTGGTATAGGAAATTTATTAATATGTGGTAGGGCGTGTTCTGTATGTGTGCGCTGAACAAAATTAACGTTTCATTGGCTGAGGTGTTCCAACAACAAACTTAATGTTCATTGGGTGCGAACCATCGAAAGTAGAAGTGTTTCCTGCCATTCACTTCTCCGCAGATTAGCAAGGACATCTAATTGGCTCACATGTTGTAAGAAGAACCTTCCTGGGCTTAATGATGATTGGTTGCGAACTATTGAAAGTAGAAGTGTTGCTAGGTATTCCGTTCTCCTTCCGCGGAGTAGGAGGGACATCTGATTGGCTGACCGGCTCTAAAGAGGAGCTTCCAGAGCTTCATGTTGGTTGGTTGCGAAGTATTGAAAGTAGAAGTGTTGGCAGCCATTCACTTCCTCTCCGCGGAGTAGGAGGGACATCTGATTGGCTGACGTGTTCCAAGGAGGAGCTTCCAGAGCTTAATGTTGATTGGCTGTAAACCATTGAAAGTAGAAGTGTTGTCAGCGATTCCTTTCCTCTCCGCGGAGTATTAGGTACATTTCAATGGGTAACGTGTTCCAAGCGGGACCTTCCGAAGGTTAATGTTCATTCGCTGTGAAGCATTAAAAGTAGAAGTGTTGGCAGCCATTCCCTCCTCCTCTGCTGAACAACATAAACATTTTATTGGTTTAAGTGTTCCGAGCACAAGTTTGCTCCTTATTGGGTGGGAACGGTTCACTGTTGTCAGCCATTTTGTAACACACTTCCAAAGGAGTACAGGAAAACAAAGTAGTAAATGGGAGGGTAGGAACACTATTAAGTCTGTACAGTTATCACAAGGTGGTGGACAGGGTTTGTGAAGGTAAAAATTGTTTTTTATATATTTTAAGGGCCATTTATACAAATGCCGAGGGGTGTACAAATCACAGCGGAAAAATAAAAAAGTGTCTTGCGGTCTTCTTTTTATCAAGTTTGCGGGTGGGATACATCCCAGGAGCACTATTTACTTATAATGTGGGGTTTACTTTTCTGACGGGGAGGTGGTTGCACAGCAAAAATTTCAGTCTAGGTTTCAAACAGTTTTTATTTAGCAATTACAAATAAACTTTCTTCGGAAACTGACGCTATATATATCAAAGGGGTGACAAATAGAAATGGAATTTCATAAAATATCAGTTAAGCATGGCAACAGTCTCCTTTTTTCTGCTATAGTTTGTAAAAGTGTTGCCCCATATTCTTGATAATATAAGAGGGCATCAGTTACTTTTAGATAAAGTAGAAAAGAAGTGCTACATCAAACACTCCCGCACTACATTATCTGAGGTCAGAAGAACAAGTAAAAAATAGTTAAACACAAATGACTTCATATTAAGTAGAAATGTATGCATTATCATTTTTCAAATTAGTATTTTGTAGAATTCGGGAAAGTTCTGTCGTAGTGCTTAGAGGTCGCACACTGTTCTGCTAAGAAATCACATACTCATTTAAGAATATATAGGATAGTACTATCATAATATACAGTACGGATCCTATATATTCTGTAGGGAGAACGTGAATAGGATCCGCAACTGAGAAGAATAGAAATTCGAAAATAACATTCAGAAATGTAGGGTTTATCAAATAGTTAAAGTAACAAAGTATATATGAAAGCTATATTTTTTTATACTGCAATTAAGTAAAATATGCTCACTGAAAAGACATCTGATCAAATACGTTATAATGTTTCGTAAGCTGTATTACAGGTGGCGCCAACAAATCTCTAATTCCTCTTCTGTATCAATAGGACAGTCTATTACAATATAACGAATGAACCATTGTTACACAAAAAAGAAAAGGAAAATAAAGTTATGAATAGAACAGAAGATCCATAACGAAATACTTTCGAGCTGTAATTATTTTCTGAGCTTCTTTTCTCCGGGACATTGAAAAAGTTTGATCTTTGTGGCGACAGGTCATAAACTCCTCTGAGATCATGATACTGTGAAAATTATAATATACATATTCACAGTATATGATCAAAAGGGGGAACAGACTAAAAGCCAGAAGCTGGTGATGTTGCTTATATATCTTTATTCTTTGTGCCGACGGGTCATGAACTCCTCTGAGATCACCATGACTGTTCATATTATAATATACATATTAACAGTATATGATCTCTGGGGGAAAACAGACTAACAACTGGAAGGTGGTGATGTTAATTGTAAATGTTTAGGGTTTGCGCCGACTGGTCACCAACACCTCTGAGGTCAAGTACAGTGTCAATATCATAATATGCAAAGTCACAGTATATGAGCTCAAAGGAGCCAGAAAAGGAGCAATGTTTGCTGCAATCTGTCTGTTTCTGAAAACAAGCTGATGACGTTACAGAAAAAAGGCAAAAACTGGATGGACACGGAGAAATAACTTGCAAAAACTAAACTAATCGCACAACGGGTGTGGTTTATATAGTTTTTGGTTATTGAGTAGTCTATGGAAGGAAGATGCAGCTCCGCCCATTTAGATGTCACGTTTTACAGTTTACACATGCTCACGTTTTAACTGTTTAACTGTGTAACTTGTGCATGTGTTGGGAAAAGTTACAAACTGCGAAGCTGTAAAGGATTAGATTTCAATCTTATCACGTATCAGGTCCTTAATATCTACATACATTGGAAAATTTAAACGTGTTACCCGGTAAACTGTGTCATTTGCATTCTCATGATTAAAAACATCTAAATAGAAGACATAAAAAAAATATCGTTCACACTAGAAGAAAAAAACATGCTAATATTTGTCATCACTATGGTGTTAAATTAAAAAAATGGCAGCATTTGTAAAGCGTAAAGCTACTCCCGGAAAGGTGTGCCGGCGCTCGGGGGCGTTGGAAAGTTTAAGCAAGGTGTTACCACAGAGAGATAGTGGTGGGCTAAGATGATGCTGGAGTCGGGAATCGAACTGTGAACGCTGTTATTCGAAGTCCGGTATTATAGGTGCTGCGTCACACTTTTCCTACACTTATACGTAAATTACTGCTACTTAAGTTGTAAACATTGTTAAATTATAAGTAGGGCTCCCTGTTTTCCGTTTTTACTGATTTTTACAGATAAATACAGACAGAAAAGTATTTATTTTCCTCTTTGTATTTATTTTAAACTGTTTTTATTTTTTGAGCGATTCTAAATGCTGTGAATGATGAGTACCAGGCCAATAGGTGTGTCGTTCTAAAAGTAAAAGGGTTAAAACAATAAAATAATTTTAGTAAAGAGCCATATACATGCTCATATAAGAACACATGCACATTTAAATATCAAGGTTGTGTATAGTTTATCATCTAAGAGTGTTTATATGACTGAAAACGTTCAGTCCTTCAGGCATGAGTGCATATTTATCAGACAAATAAATGTGGAAATATACTAATTTCAGATTCATTTTTTCACAAAACCCAAAATATATATGGGTAAATACAGATACAATTATTTAAAACAATATGTATAAATACAGATAGAAATGCCCAAAAAATAAATACCATAAAACCAGGAGTCATAATTATAAGTTATAGAAGACTACAGTTAAGATAGTCTTTACTATAAAAAGTATACACGTGTTTTTAACATTTACTTAAAAAACATTATAGGTTATAGGGACATTGTAGTTAGAAATGAGCATTTAAAAAAACTTTGAAATTTACTGGTGTAGTGCTACACGTGACTCGCGTAGTGCGAAGTGCACTTTGCGTAGCTACACGTAGCGCTACTTCACGAACTACACCCAGAGTTAGTTAAGACCTTAGCAAAGATTTTTGTATCAGATGCTAAAAACGCAGTCAGTCTGTAGAAGCTACATAGTGCTGGCTCCTTCCCCGGTTTATGCATTACAGCGATCTCTACCTCATTCATGGACTGGGCCAATGCGTTAAAAAGGTCAGTTAGCGGGCGTGGCCAAGATGGCGGCGTGATCGGTCGCAGGCCCCGGAGGCTCCCTGCCCGATCCCGCCTGATAGCACCCCATTACACAGCCAGATCTCCCTGGGGCTTAAATCACCGCGGAACTCAAAGCCAGCAACCCGCTGAGACCTCCGGAGCCCCGATTGCTAACATCGGCGCCAGGCACGGGACCAGGGGCGCTGAGAACTGCGGACGGCAGCCGTGAAATGGCGGCCGCCCCGGCCCCGTAAGAGTCAGCGCGCTCACTATCCCCGGCCTTAGGGGGACTCAGCAGTGAATCGGAGCGCCCGCCTAAGAAGCCCTGATACATTCCCTGAATCGGCGATTCAGCCTGGTGTGTGCCGCCGCTTCCAAGGCCTGGCCGGCGGAGTGGTGCGAGCCGGCCGGGCACTGCAATAATTGACCCCCCTGCTTTGGGCCTTCTGGCGCTATCCAACAGACAGGCCAGGACAGCGCCCAGCAGAGTGATGGCTTCGCTGGCATCGCCGGAGCGGACACGGGGGACCCCGCCAGCTAGGCAGCATTGCCGAGGTCAACGAACCGCACCGCAGCTGCACCCCACTGGTCTGTACGGTGCTGGGAACCGGGCCTGTCTGAGGGGCCGATCGGCCACAGCCTAGCGGATCCACGGGGCACTGCGGGACCGAGGCTGGGAAAAGAGGCATCCCCTGCATCATCACACAGAGCGACCGTACCCAGGTGAGAGGGGCTGAGGTGGGCTGCGCCGCGGAACTCGGGGGGGCAAAACCGAGCCTCCGGCGTTGGGAGCTCCCGGGGCCTACAGACTGCGTCTCCATTACAACAGAAAGGGCGCGCCTGCACCTACACCAGACTCTTGCCGCCCAGCATTGCCACAAGGCCCAGCAACCATACCCGCCAGTGCATGTCACCACTGCCCGCTTTCCGCATTGGCCCTCTGCCGGGTTGCCCCCTGAAGCAAACATCTGTGCGCCAGCCCCACTGATCACCATCGAGGAGACACTACCGCGCCATCCGTGGGCCGGGCTCCCGGGGACAGGGAAGTGACGGCCCCCCGGAACTGCCAGTCTCACCATTGCTTTCAAATAGCCGCGCCCCGACACCCCAACTGACGAGCTCACAACCCGCTGGGGCCCCGGATACAACATGGCAGGACAGGGATCGAAGAAGGGGTCGCAGACACTTCCAGAACTCTTGGCCAAAACCCAACCGAAACCTAGCAAGGACCCACCCTCCCCGTCGACCGCGAAAGCATCCCCGACGCCAGCAGACGACCAGTCGCCCATCACTAGAACTTTCTTGGAGACACTATTTAATTCACTTAGGGACGACTTCAGGTCCTTAAAGCAGGAGGTGGCGGGTGAGGTCCCGGAACTCCGACGAGACGTGGAGGGCCTTGGGGAACGAGTGGTAGCTGTAGAGGAAGCGGACCAGACCAGGAGCTTGGAAATTACGCACCTCCAGCAAGAAATAGTGCGACTCACTGACCAACAGATGGACCTCCAAGCCCATACAGAAGATCTGGAGAACCGCTCCCGTCGGAACAACATACGGGTCCAGGGTGTTCCTCAGAAAACGGAGGGATCTGATGTCACCGGTTACCTACAAACCTTATTCAGGTCCGTTTTGGGAGAACCAGCAGACTTTGAGATACGAATTGACAGGGCGCACAGGGTTGGGTTGCCTTACCCTGCAAAAACGTAAAGAATTCCGGAAGGCAACAGACTTCCTAAGGCAACATGAAACTCCGTACTCCTGGGGCCATCCGTTCAGACTAATATTCAAATGGAACGGGAAATTACACCAGCTGCGCTCGCTCAAAGACACCTGCACACTCCTAGGCCTTGAGCATGACGTTGACGAACCTACCCCTAGCTCGTCCCAGAGGCCTTCTGAAGGAGGCTGGCAGACCGTGGGCCGCAGACGGTCACCCTCGCATCACCTGAAGCCGGATGCCTCCATCATCACGCAGGAACGGGCGACAGCGGTGGCAGAGGTGGCCAAGGAGACCTCTTCCTCTGGGTGAAGGCTACACTCTCAGGGAGATCAAGCACAGCTTGCCTCATCCCCATGAGGGGGTGGGACTCGGGCGGGGAGCCGATGTGACTGCCACAGGACATGACCCGGACGGAGACTTTTACCACGGTCCTGTGTGGACTAACAGGACTGGGACTATACATATTCACATTTGGGTGTTGGGACCTGGGGAGTGGGAGGGGGGCGGGGGGGATGGGGGGGCGAACAGTTGACTTCATGGAGTTTGTTCGTGCGTACATGGGGGGTTTTGGGGATGCAGTTGGGGTGGAAGTTAGGGTGGGAACCAGTGTGCCGGGGGGAATTGATACCAACAGAACAGTCGCGTCGCATATCCATACATCGGTGCCACACCTAACCATACGGGTGTTTCTACAGTTGTGCGCAATCATGCCGAGAACACACACACGCTCTCTACGCGACACGCAATGGTCGGAGCTCCTCTCGCTCTGTCCAACCTCCTCCCCAACTGCTGGGTTGAGTGACACTGCTATACTGGATGCTGCCCGACCCCTATTTTACACCAATGGCTAGCCCTAAATTGAAGTTATTAACTCTAAAGGCCTGAACAATCCCATTAAAAGAAGGGCGATAATCTCCTATTTGGAAAACTCCGGGCCGACATCTGTTTGCTCCAGGAGACCCACCTCTTGCCCAAAGACTGGCACAGGATGCGCTCACCTGCCCTTCCCCGACAATTCTTTTCTTCTCTTCCCGCTAAGAAAGCTGGGGTAGCTATACTAGTATCTAGACGCTTTAGCGGGAAGATAGGGGTCAAGGCGGGCGAGGTCAGGGGCCGTCTTCTTGCACACACCTTCCAGCTGGGAAACATGAACCTTACAATAGGGTCAGTGTACGCTCCCAACACAGGACAGGAAGCCTTTCTGAAAGGCGCACTCTCTGAATCTCTTCAATCATCCAACACACTTTTACTCATTGGGGGGACCTTCATTTAGTCATGGACACCAGCAGGGATAGGTCAGGACACCGCTATGGGGACGCCGGCGCTATCACGGAGGCTGAGAGACAGAGGCCTGGTAGACCTGTGGCGCACCGCGCATCCGAACGCAACACAATTCACCTTCTACTCCCACGTCCATCATACCTACGCCAGGCTGGATCACTTCATAGGCTCATCCGAGTTGGTCTCTAATTTAGCTGAGATTGACATCGTGCCCGCGGCGCTTTCAGATCATAACGCAATAGAACTAACTATCAATGCCCTTACTCCTTCCCGCCCCCGTGGTGCATGGCGTCTCCGCGGAACCATGTTACAGCGACCAGAAGCCCGTGACCGCCTACTCAAATGCATTGTTGACTACCTAACTATTAATGACACACCAGAGGTGTCGTTGTCGGCCTTATGGGGGGCCTTAAAATCGGTGGTCCGCGGGGAATTGATTGCAATCGCTGCCAAGGAGGCCATGGATCGGAAAGAAAAGAGGTCCGAGCTCACGACCCAAGTTGCCGAATTGGAGAGAATGCACAGTCGCACGGGCGCCCCACGGATATGGCGACAATTAAAAGCTGCTAGGGCACAACTGGCTTCCCTTGACACAGATAGGGCGGAATTCGCTGCACTCCGCCTCCGACACACATATTATGTTGGAGGCAACAAGACAGGACGCCTGTTAGCCAGCGCCCTCAAAGCTAAATCCCAACGCACGAAAATCACTGACCTCACGGATGGCTCTGGGAACACCTTCACCGAGGAAACCCAGATCGCGAACGCATTCCGAGCCTACCATGCCTCACTATACGGCGCAGACGCTCCATCTCTCAGGGGCATTGACACATACCTGTCTTCGGCGGCAGTTACGGAGTTGTCCCAGACCAGTGCGGACACGCTAGACACTCCCATCCGCCTAGAGGAGGTCACTGCGGCTATATCCAGACTTCGCCCACTGAAATCCCCCGGACCGGATGGCTTTTCGGCGGGGTTTTACAAATCATTTTGCCACCTAGTGGCTCCCGTCCATACCCGGCATTTTAACTCTTTTGAGGGACCCGGTTCCATTCCCCCCGATATGCTGGCAGCTGAAGTGATCGTCTTACCCAAACCGGGCAAGTCACCGACACAATGCTCAGCATTCCGACCGATCTCCTTGCTAAACTTAGATCTAAAGCTCTTCACCGGAGTTCTAGCAGCACGCCTAGGCCCGCTCCTACCCGGAATCCTGGAACCTGACCAATCGGGCTTCGTGCCCAATCGCCAATGCAGCGATAACACCAAAAGAATGCTGCATCTAATAGATAAGGCACACTTCCAGGAATCCGATGCTGTGCTTGTGGCCATAGACGCGGAGAAAGAGTTTGATCGCGTTGACTGGACATACTTACAGCAGGTGTTGCTACGCTTCGGACTGGGCGACCGCTTTCGATCCTGGATTGCCAGCTGTTACCACCATCCCCAAGCTCGGGTCCGGTTGGGCGGTGTGTGCTCTGACCCCTTTGACATTCAACGTGGGACGAGACAGGGCTGCCCCCTGTCTCCCCTTTTGTTTGCCCTCTACATTGAGCCCTTGGCACAGAAAATCCGAGATAACCCCGACATTGTTGGTGTCAACTTCGGCGGAGAACCACATACAATAAGCCTGAATGCAGACGACATCATAGTCGCTCTTGCCCGACCTAACCACTCGGTGCCCGCCTTCCTGGAAGAGTTGGACACGTTCGGCATGGTCGCAGGCTTCAAGATCAACCGGCCTCCACCTATGGATGCGACCTTCGAATAACCACTGAACTCCCATACTTAGGGATTACCCTTACCTCTTCGATGGAATCGACAATTGCCCTCAACTATAAATCCCTCACCACTCAGATCCGAGCGGACCTAGCGCGCTGGTCCAAACAACCTCTATCCCTCCTGGGCAGAGTCGCAGCTGTGAAAATGTCGACCTTGCCTAAAATCCTGTATCTCTTCCAGACCCTCCCAGTGACTCCCCCGAGAGGCACCATCTCAGATCTCCAGGCGGCGCTTCATCAATTTATCTGGGAGGGCAAACGGGCGGGTCTACATAAACAATTGGTCCACAGAGGTTTGGATGATGGGGGCTTGGGGGTCCCCAACCTACTACAATACTTCCAAGCCACACAACTCAGATACATGGTGGAATGGTATAGACCCAAGTCAGAGAAAAGGTGGCTCTTTCAAGACAGAGCCATGGCTCAAAGACCCCTCTGGGACATTCCCTTTCTACCTAGACGACACCGTCCGACTTACCTCACCAACTCACCTATAACACGCACTGTCACTAAAGTCTGGGACACGGTAGCAGTCAAACGGGGTCTGACTACATTTCCCTCTCCATTCACCCCAATCTTAGACAACCCAGAATTTCCACCGGGTAACCACCCTCGAGCCTTCACACAGTGGCGAGGCACCGCATGCAAGTGCGCTGGGGACCTCTTCGACACGCAAGGCTTTCTCAACCTTTCAGACATCAAGCAAGGCTATGATATCACAGACCCTCACCTTTTTCAGTATTTTCAACTACGCCATTGGCTGACTGACCCTGCGATTGTCACCCTGGTGGGTCGCCCACTGACCTCCTTTGAGAAGTGGCTCCTGACCAGGGACACTGATCAACATCTAATATCAGACTTATATAAAATGCTTACACCCCCCTTAGCGCCAAGCAAATCAGCAGGTCAGAAAAGATGGGAAGCTGAACTAGGCAGGACACTAAAGCCTAAGGAATGGAGCCAGGTATACTACAGGGCATCTCATACCACACGTAACACAGCGGGCAGGGAAATGGCCGTGAAATTAGCGACATACTGGCACCTTACACCGGTCTGGCTTCACAGGGGCAATCCATCACGGAGCGACTTATGCTGGAGAGGATGCGGGGAACAAGGCACTTTGACACATATCCTCTGGGACTGTAGAGAGATTCGAAGTTACTGGGACACTGTTCTGAATGATATAGATGCAACCTTTGACACCGAAATTCCAAGATTTCCCGCATATGCCATCCTGGGACTCCCAAACGCACTTACCTTTCCCCTGAAATCTACCCGGGGTCGCCAGATGGGCATTGCCATGCAAGCAGCTACACAGCATATTTTATCACTCTGGGGATCGCCAACCAAACCCACGCATACAGGATGGTTACACAAACTCTGGTTCACTCTGGGCATGGAACGCATCCAAGCTACCCTCACACAAACTACAGATACATTTCAAAAGATCTGGCAGCCGTTTATATCTCTCCTGTCTAAGGAGTTCAATGAAATAACCTGCCCGAGATACCTCCGATTGCTGCGCCTTACAGACACAACAACTGGAACTCAGGAACCTCAGGGGTAATCAGGACAGCTCTTTTCCTACCGGAGACCGATGGATCTCCCGCATACAGCACACTGGTGAGGGAGGGGGGTGGGGGTAGGCTGGGTGGGCGGTGGGGTTTTGTGGGTATTGTTTGTTCAAACTTGTTGGCTAATGTTGCTTACCATTTGCCTTCTGAGCATCACGACGCTCTCATCGGGAAGCCGTCTTCTTTGCCATGTCGCACAACGTGTTGATAACACGCCTGCCTGTCATTCTCGATTGGTTATCCTGATACAAGTACTTTGTAATGTGATGCTTTAATATGCTTATTGGCTCAATAAAATACATTTAAAACTAAAAGGTCAGTTAGCCGCCTGCCAATGTAGAACAATAATGCCCTGGAGTGTTTCCTC
>NW_028248296.1:0-36021 GCF_964263255.1 Lissotriton vulgaris | reverse complement strand
GTAAGGTAAAATTCTATATGAGAATCCCAGAGTCGTCAAGGACTGTGCAGTAAGCGTGGGCGGAAAATCCGTTCCGCTCGCGGATTTTGCGGATTTTCGGGAAATCCGCAATCCGCGAGATTTGCGGATTTCCCGCAAAATCCGCAAATTCGCACGCAGCGGATTTTTTTGGCGGCGCGCGGCGTTGGTGATACAATTTTTGCGGCGCGCGGCGTTTATCATCGTTTGCCGAGTTGTTTTTTTCGATAGTTTGCGAGTGCTGCGCCATTTTGGATCTTGCTGTGTGATCCCGCGGGAATTGGCGAGCGCGATTACGTCATCGCGGCTTGCCAGCGATAGTTTGTCAACGCGAGTACGGCGAGATCACGTCTCGCGGTACTTCGCAATTTGCGAGATTTGAGATGCGGCGAGCGAAAATATAAATTTGCAATTCTGCACAAGAAATCCACCAGCAAGCAGCATAAACCTTCTAGAAATGATGATTTTTATGTGAATAACTCCTTAGTTTGACATTTGCCTGCACTTTTTTAGCGAGGAGTCCATTTTGGGGAGGGGGCAGGGGGGTGGGAGGAAGGAAGTGCCCCATAGTCTTCAACTTCCTGTTCCTGTTCAGCAGGCTCCTCCCAGTGCTTTGTCCATCTCCTGGTCACTTTTCATTCGGATGTGGACCTGGAAGGATTACCTTTTGTGGATGCTGCTGGATCTTTGGATTTGAGGCCTTTTTGACTTTCTTTGGATCACTGTTGGATTAGAAATTTTACAAGTAAGTTTGTTTGGGGCATTACAGTTGCTGCAACTAAAATTTTGGGATTTTCGATTTTTGGGCTGTTTTGGGGCCTTTTCCCAGGGGTACTCAGTGGTGGGTGGACTGATTCTTTCTGTGGGTTGTCTTGAATTTAAACATCATGGAGGCCATAGATGAATTGGGATTGTGCTGATTTTTCTGTGTTTTTCGATTTTTTTTTTTTGTAAAATTTTGTGTTTTTCGATTTTTGACCTGTTGTTGGGGCCTTGACCAGGGGTAGTGAGTGGTGCATGGGGCCTAGTCTTTCTGTGGGCTGTCTTGAATTTAAACATCATGGATGGAATGGGATTGTGCTGATTTTGCAGTGTTTTTCGATTTTTGGGGGTGTTCATGGGGAGGGACATGCCATGTGGCTGGTGGCCATTTTGAGTGCAGCTACAGGCACTGGCCATGTGCTGGCAGGCAAGTGGCCATTTTGAATGCAGGCTTTGTTGTTAGGCCTCCAACCATTTTGCCTACTTTTCAACCTTTATTTATGCCAGGGGTAGTGAGTCTTGCATGGGCCTAGTATTTCTGTGGGTTGTCTTGAATTTAAACATCATGGAGGCCATGGATGGAATGGGATTGTGCTGATTTTGCAGTGTTTTTCGATTTTTGGGGGTGTTCATGGGGAGGGACATGCCATGTGGCTGGTGGCCATTTTGAGTGCAGCTACAGGCACTTGCCATGTGCTGGCAGGCAAGTGGCCATTTTGAATGCAGGCTTTGTTGTTAGGCCTCCAACCATTTTGCCTACTTTTCAACCTTTATTTATGCCAGGGGTAGTGAGTCTTGCATGGGCCTAGTATTTCTGTGGGTTGTCTTGAATTTAAACATCATGGAGGCCATGGATGGAATGGGATTGTGCTGATTTTTCTGTGTTTTTCGATTTTTTTTTTTTGTAAAATTTTGTGTTTTTCGATTTTTGACCTGTTGTTGGGGCCTTGACCAGGGGTAGTGAGTGGTGCATGGGGCCTAGTCTTTCTGTGGGCTGTCTTGAATTTAAACATCATGGATGGAATGGGATTGTGCTGATTTTGCAGTGTTTTTCGATTTTTGGGGGTGTTCATGGGGAGGGACATGCCATGTGGCTGGTGGCCATTTTGAGTGCAGCTACAGGCACTTGCCATGTGCTGGCAGGCAAGTGGCCATTTTGAATGCAGGCTTTGTTGTTAGGCCTCCAACCATTTTGCCTACTTTTCAACCTTTATTTATGCCAGGGGTAGTGAGTCTTGCATGGGCCTAGTATTTCTGTGGGTTGTCTTGAATTTAAACATCATGGAGGCCATAGATGAATTGGGATTGTGCTGATTTTTCTGTGTTTTTCGATTTTTTTTTTTTGTAAAATTTTGTGTTTTTCGATTTTTGACCTGTTGTTGGGGCCTTGACCAGGGGTAGTGAGTGGTGCATGGGGCCTAGTCTTTCTGTGGGCTGTCTTGAATTTAAACATCATGGATGGAATGGGATTGTGCTGATTTTGCAGTGTTTTTCGATTTTTGGGGGTGTTCATGGGGAGGGACATGCCATGTGGCTGGTGGCCATTTTGAGTGCAGCTACAGGCACTTGCCATGTGCTGGCAGGCAAGTGGCCATTTTGAATGCAGGCTTTGTTGTTAGGCCTCCAACCATTTTGCCTACTTTTCAACCTTTATTTATGCCAGGGGTAGTGAGTCTTGCATGGGCCTAGTATTTCTGTGGGTTGTCTTGAATTTAAACATCATGGAGGCCATAGATGAATTGGGATTGTGCTGATTTTTCTGTGTTTTTCGATTTTTTTTTTTTGTAAAATTTTGTGTTTTTCGATTTTTGACCTGTTGTTGGGGCCTTGACCAGGGGTAGTGAGTGGTGCATGGGGCCTAGTCTTTCTGTGGGCTGTCTTGAATTTAAACATCATGGATGGAATGGGATTGTGCTGATTTTGCAGTGTTTTTCGATTTTTGGGGGTGTTCATGGGGAGGGACATGCCATGTGGCTGGTGGCCATTTTGAGTGCAGCTACAGGCACTGGCCATGTGCTTGGCAGGCAAGTAGCCATTTTGAATGCAGGCTTTGTTGTTAGGCCTCCAACCATTTTGCCTACTTTTCAACCTTTATTTATGCCCAGGGGTAGTGAGTCTTGCATGGGCCTAGTCTTTCTGTGGGTTGTCTTGAATTTAAACATTATGGAGGGCATGGATGGATTGGGATTGTGCTGATTTTGCAGTGTTTTTCGATTTTTTTGTGCTCTATAACTGAACTGATGTTCCTCTGTCTTCCATTTTTTTTAGGTGCACAAGACTCAAGAGAACCACCAGTGCCAGGAAGAAGTCCTGCAGCGGTGTGTGTGTGCAGCATAACGTCACGCGACGTCACGTCTGGCCTCAGACAACTCTACAATTCGTGCAACTGCGGCCTGCTGTCTGACCTGCTCTGAAGAAGATGGCCCCAAAGAAAGTTCTCCGTAGCTCCTCTAGCAAGAAAGTTGCTAGTAAGGAGCAGAAGAAGCAAGTTACCAAGGAGGCTGGTGTGCCACCCGCCACTTTTTTTGGGAGCAAAAAAAAAAGTACGCCTGCAGCAGCAGGATCTGCTGGGGACCAACCTGAGAGCAGCACCCCTGCTCCATTGGGTTCAGTGCCTCCACCACCACGCCAACTTAAGTCAAAGCCATTGAGTGCTTCAGAGGCAGTCAGTGTACTTCTCCAATCACCATCGACCAGTGATGTTGGCTCATCGCAAGAAAGTAGCAGCAATGTCCCTGAATCAACACAGGTTGTTGTAACTCATCTGACAAGTGTTGAACAACCACAGCCGCAACAACAACACCATGTGCAAGTACACGCCCAAGTACATGTGGAAGGAGAGGCAGCAAAAGGAGATGCGCAAGCAAAGGTGCATGGACGTTCACAAGTGCCCACAATAGTTGTTCCTCCCGAAGTAGGGGCACATTTGGAAATCGACAATGAAGCTGAGGTATCATTGGAAGCCACTCCTCCTGATGATCATTCATTGTCTTCCACATCCCTAGCAAGGAAAAGATCAAGGGGGGTGTCTACATCTTCTTCAAGCCCACCTCGTTCTGGTGCAAGTGATCTGTCTTGGGAACCACGACAACTGCGGTCTGACAGTGAGGCAGAGGCACACCATGATCTGCCACCGGTACCTAAGCGTAAAAGGAAGGTCGTCCAAAAACTCAAACCTATGGAGTGTGATGAGGCTCAACAAGAAGTGACAGATACTGCTGGTGATGAAGCCTCTCACGATGACGACGAGGCAGTCATCACAAAGGTCACTGCAGCCCCACCGGGCATGCAGCAAAGAGACATTTTGACCCTATCCCGAGAAGCTGCTGAGCGTGATGATGATGTCGGCGAGGAGGCAATGGAAATGGAATCATTAGATTTGGAGTTAAGTAGTACACCAAAACCTACCGCTTCCATATTTCTTCCTCGCAAGAAGGTACCCACCTCGTCCTCGACCTCAATTCGTGGTGGTGAAAGTGCAAAACGTACTGAAGTTCGGCAATCCACATCCTCCACTTCATCTGTCATTAGCAGCAGGACCACCACCACCAGTATCGCCGCCTCCTCCGGCCCCCGAAGACATTTCAAGTCTCCAGTTTGGGACTTCTTTAGTGTTTGCCCAAAAAAGGAAAACGTAGCCATTTGTAGCCTTTGTAAGCTTCGATTTAGTCGTGGTAAGCTTGGTTCTAACTATGGTACCGGAGGCCAGAGAGGTCATCTTGAGAGAAGGCACCCTGTCGAATGGTTTCCGCACCTAGAGGCGGTCAAGAAAGCCGGAATTGCACGTAATGAAAACGTTGATTTGTCATCTGCTGATGACGAGGAGGTAGAAGACGATTCAAACACTTCACTTACACCCAGTTCCCATGTCAGCAGCACACCCCATGGGAGCCACACTAAGAGTGTGGGAGAGAGTGAGACATCAATGCGGAAAAGTTCATCAGCGAGCGTAACTGGGTCGAAGAGATCATCATCATCCCGTAAATCATTGGTCCAGGGCAACATTAAAAAGATGTTGTTTACAGAAGCGCAATATGAACGCAACCACCCAATGACCCGTCTGTATAACACTAAGCTGGCTAAAATGCTAGCTCTGGACCTTCTCCCTTTTTCTTTTGTAGAAGGGGTTGGTTTTCTAGAATTAGTGACAGTGCTCTGCCCTAAATGGAAGGTTCCTAGCCGGTTCTATTTTGCCCGAGTTGCGGTTCCAGCACTACATGAAGATGTTCTGAAGGTGATTGGGGCAGCTTTGCAGAAGAGTGCTGTTCACACTATACATCTGACAACAGACATGTGGACCAGTGGCGCAGGCGCTGATTACATGTGCATCACTGCACACTGGGTCTCTTTTTCAGGGGCTAAAGCAAAGCTAAACTCAGGTGTTGACACTAACATTGTTTTTAAAGGTGCTCGGAAACATGCAACACTAGCCATGTTTGGTTTGGAGAAACGTCACACAGCAGAAAACATTTTGGATGTCTTTAACACAAAGGTCCTTAACTGTCTGTCCCCACTAAAACGCAAGGTTGGTTATGTTTCCACAGACAATGGCTCCAATATAGTTAAGGCCATGAGGGACGGTTACTATTTCAGAGTGCCGTGTTTGGCGCACTGTATAAACCTGGTTGTCCAAAAATTCTTGGGTAATAAACGCAGTGCAGCGTACAGTGTATTGGAGAACTGCCGAAAAATTTGCAAGCATTTCAGGCATTCTTTTAAGGCCCGCAAGCAGCTGTGGAGCATGCTATATCAAAGTCAAATGCCAGTGAAAGCACTCATCCAGGAGGTGGTAACACGTTGGAACTCAACCTTCTACATGCTTGAGCGTCTGTATGAGCAGTATACGCAACTCGATCAATTTTTCTTGAAAGAGGGTATAGAGGAGCTGAGGATGGGTGGGCCGCAATGGAACATAGTTGAAAGCCTAACACGCATGCTTCGTCCTTTTGAGGTCTTCACACGTGCAGTCAGCAAGGAGGACTCTAATTTGGGAAAAGCTATCCCATTGTTGTACATGCTGGAGGACCAACTGAAGGAGGTGTGTTCTGTGTTTCGAAAAGATGACAAAAAGAAAGACTCTTTGCTTCTGGCTGAGACATTATTAGAGCTCCTACAAGGTGATGAACGTCTTCAAAAGATCCACTCAGAACAGCATTACATTTGTGCTACTATTCTGGATCCACGCTACAAAAAGGCGCTGGCAGGCAGAGCATTCTTTCCTTTTGCTGATGAAGATGTTACAAAGTACAAACGTTGGCTAGCCTTGTCAGCCAAGAAGTTTGAAACAGAACGGCTGGAAATTGAAGGAAATGGCAGTACATCAGCAGGCCATCCCCAGTCAAAACAATCCACTTCTGCACCTGTGGCTGTGGCACAAGTGACCTCTCAGCCGTTAAAGACACCGGCAACCGCATCATCTGCACGAAAGGCAGCAGAAACATTGGAGGCTGAAGAGGATTGGCTAGCTCTGCGTGGGTTTGGTTCTCAAAAGGCCAGAGGCACAGCAAGAGCTACGCAAAGTGGAGGAACCTTGGAGGAGGACCTTGAGTCGATGGTGAAGGACTATCTGAATGACTCCACAGAGGTCTATGTTAATTCTGACCCATTGGCGTATTGGCATGGGAAAAAAGAATTGTGGCCACAGCTCACCAACCTGGCTTTAAACTACTTGTCTTGCCCACTCGCAAGTGTGTCTTCTGAACGGGTTTTCAGTGCGGCTGGTGGGATTGTAACTCCCAAACGGAGCCGCCTCTCGCCCAAAAATGTGGAGAGGTTAACAATGATCAAGATGAATCAGCACCTCATACCACCAGATATAAGAGTACGAGAGAGCGTGCCGGATGAAGAGGAGGTGGCCAGCACCATAGATGAGGGAATTTCTACTCTGTCAGGTGGCACTGACCTAACCCGGGCTGAATTCGCAGAGTATGATGACGAAGCCTTATTCTTATTCCTGGACCGTGATTCCGACTTCGAGCCCTGAAAATGAGACAACGAATCAATAACTTTCTTTTTCATCCTTATTCACTTTTATTCCTGTGTGTCTGTCTTTCTTTGTTGTGCACAGTTAATATAATTCAAACTTTAATCAGATAATCACAAAGACAAGCCCATCAGCAGAACTGTCTTCACTTGTTTGCTAATTTATTTGAAGGTGCCGCAGTCTGCATTCCTCAGGTTCACAAGTTCAGAAGAACATGCTCCTCTATCCTCCTCCTCCAGACTCCTATTTCCATCAAAGCAGAGGGCTGGTTTACGCCCAATGAAGAAAGACTCAGCACTTGTGGGGGTGTTGTTCTACCTCTTTGCAGGTGAGTTGACGGGTCTGGGGCCATTGCTGGGAAGCACTAAAAGTGGTTTGTGCCAAATCCGAGGCGGAAATTTTTTTGTGTTTTTGATGACTTGCTTGCCTTTGAGGTGCTCTTAGGGGGGGTTCCGTCTGTTTGTGGGTGAGTTTCATGGTCTGAGAGCATTGCTGGGACACTCTAATCTTGATTGCATTTGCTTTTCAGGAAATCCGTCGTGCCAACCCCGACTTATGGCCCAGCTACGCAGCGCGTTTGGACCGAAGGCCCAGAAATATTGCAAGTATGAGAGTTTGCTTTTGGCCTGTTTGGGGGTGTTATACTTCTTGGCGGGTGGGTTGCCGGGTCTTGGGGCATTCCTGGGAAGGTCTAATACCGGGTAGAAGTGGTTGGGACTAAATCCAGGCCGATTTTTTTTTGGGCTATTTCTGACATTTTGCTCTATGTAGCGTTTTCGGGGGCCTGTTTGGGGGGCTTCCTGGTGTTTGCGGGTGAGTTTCGTGGTCTGGGAGCACTGCTGGGACACTCTAATCTTGATTGCATTTGCTTTTCAGGAAATCCGTCGTGCCAACCCCGACTTATGGCCCAGCTACGCAGCGCGTTTGGACCGAAGGCCCAGAAATATTGCAAGTATGAGAGTTTGCTTTTGGCCTGTTTGGGGGTGTTATACTTCTTGGCGGGTGGGTTGCCGGGTCTTGGGGCATTCCTGGGAAGGTCTAATACCGGGTAGAAGTGGTTGGGACTAAATCCAGGCCGATTTTTTTTTGGGCTATTTCTGACATTTTGCTCTATGTAGCGTTTTCGGGGGCCTGTTTGGGGGGCTTCCTGGTGTTTGCGGGTGAGTTTCGTGGTCTGGGAGCACTGCTGGGACACTCTAATCTTGATTGCATTTGCTTTTCAGGAAATCCGTCGTGCCAACCCCGACTTATGGCCCAGCTACGCAGCGCGTTTGGACCGAAGGCCCAGAAATATTGCAAGTATGAGAGTTTGCTTTTGGCCTGTTTGGGGGTGTTATACTTCTTGGCGGGTGGGTTGCCGGGTCTTGGGGCATTCCTGGGAAGGTCTAATACCGGGTAGAAGTGGTTGGGACTAAATCCAGGCCGATTTTTTTTTGGGCTATTTCTGACATTTTGCTCTATGTAGCGTTTTCGGGGGCCTGTTTGGGGGGCTTCCTGGTGTTTCTGGGTGAGTTTCGTGGTCTGGGAGCACTGCTGGGACACTCTAATCTTGATTGCATTTGCTTTTCAGGAAATCCGTCGTGCCAACCCCGACTTATGGCCTAGCTACGCAGCGCGTTTGGACCGAAGGCCCAGAAATATTGCAAGTATGAGATTTTGCTTTTGGCCTGTTTGGGGGTGTTATGCTTCTTGGCGGGTGGGTTGCCGGGTCTTGGGGCATTCCTGGGAAGGTCTAATACCGGGTAGAAGTGGTTGGGACTAAATCCAGGCCGATTTTTTTTTGGGCTATTTCTGACATTTTGCTCTATGTAGCGTTTTCGGGGGCCTGTTTGGGGGGCTTCCTGGTGTTTGCGGGTGAGTTTCGTGGTCTGGGAGCACTGCTGGGACACTCTAATCTTGATTGCATTTGCTTTTCAGGAAATCCGTCGTGCCAACCCCGACTTATGGCCTAGCTACGCAGCGCGTTTGGACCGAAGGCCCAGAAATATTGCAAGTATGAGATTTTGCTTTTGGCCTGTTTGGGGGTGTTATGCTTCTTGGCGGGTGGGTTGCCGGGTCTTGGGGCATTCCTGGGAAGGTCTAATACCGGGTAGAAGTGGTTGGGACAAAATCCAGGCCGATTTTTTTTTGGGCTATTTCTGACATTTTGCTCTATGTAGCGTTTTCGGGGGCCTGTTTGGGGGGCTTCCTGGTGTTTGCGGGTGAGTTTCGTGGTGTGGGAGCACTGCTGGCTATATATACTTTACTTTGCAAGAGGTTTGAAGCAAATCCATGGTGGCTGAGGGGACTTAGGGCCTAGCTGCAGAGCGCGCGCGGAGTGATTTGGGAAATTTGTGAAAAAGTGACTAAGTCCCCATTTTTGTACTTTTGCTCTTTGGCTGTTTGGGGGTCTTCTACTCGTTTTCTCCTGGGTTGACGGCTCTGGGGCCATTGCTGGGAAGCTCTAATACCGGATAAAAGTGTTTTGGACCAAATCCCAGGCGGAATTTTTTTTGTGTTTTTGATGACTTGCTTGCCTTTGAGGTGCTCTTAGGGGGGGTTCCGTCTGTTTGCGGGTGAGTTTCGTGGTCTGGGAGCACTGCTGGGACACTCTAATCTTGATTGCATTTGCTTTTCAGGAAATCCGTCGTGCCAACCCCGACTTATGGCCTAGCTACGCAGCGCGTTTGGACCGAAGGCCCAGAAATATTGCAAGTATGAGATTTTGCTTTTGGCCTGTTTGGGGGTGTTACGCTTCTTGGCGGGTGGGTTGCCGGGTCTTGGGGCATTCCTGGGAAGGTCTAATACCGGGTAGAAGTGGTTGGGACAAAATCCGCGCGGAAAAGCCTTTAGTTTTGGCACTTTTTGTAACTTAGGGTTCGTTAGGGTTAGCCCTAGCAGCAGGATTGCATGTGTTTCGGGGTGTTCTAGATTTTTCAAACTGAGTTCTGGGGTCTTAGAGCACTCGTGAGAATGTGTAATTTTGGTTGCAAGTCATTTGAAGAAAATCCATGGTGGGAAAGGGGGGATTTGGCATAGTTAAAGAAAGCCTTTGCCACTATTCTTAACTTAGGGTTCGTTAGGGTTAGCAGTATTTCTATTGCATGTGTTTGAGTGGGGGGGATTTCGAGTCTTGGAGCGATGCTGGCTATGGCTACTTTTGCTTGGTTGCTTGCAAGTGGTTTGAATGCAATCCACGGTGGGTAATGGGTAATTAGGGTACTTCGGCCTACTTTTACTTTCAAAGTAAGTTTTGTCACCAGTTTTCTGCTAGGCCTCGTTTTTTGAGATTTGATTGGGGGTCTTCTACATTTTTGCGACTGGCTTTAGTAAGGGTCTGGGTGGGAGCACTGCTAGGAAGATCTAATTTTGTTCTAAAACACAGTTTACAGTACACCTAGCTTGAGGGGCAAGATCCGATACATTAATTTGCCCATACATCCTTCAAAAGGTGACTCAGAGTACGCACTTTCAAAAACATTGTACTGTCTACTAGGAAAAACAAATTGTGACTTTTTGCACTCCACAGCCTACATGCCTTATATTTATTTATCAGTGGTGTTGTAATATTATATCACTTCCTGTTTTTCGTTGAATAATTACAGGCCGGGTTTCAGTCTCTGCAATGGGGAAAAAAGGATGGAGTCAGGCTTCACAGTAGCGAGCCACAATTCAGCATCAGGCAGGCAGTGGACAGGGTGTCTTCTGGTGACCAACATCGATGGACGAAGCGTCGGCTGCAATGGAGGAGTGCCGCTAATAGGAGGATTTTTTTTCTGCGGGCAACTTACTTACCACTTCCAACAGGACCACTACAACCACATAGATACAGTATCCCTTGCCTTTTTCTCTGACTGTGACTGCATTTCTTGGCTCTCTCTCTGCTTCTACATTGATCCCTTAACACATCACTTAGTCCACTCCACTATCACATCTGCACCACACATAGTCATTTGTAAGTGCTCCTACGTAATTCGCAAGTCGCAGCACGCCCCAGGCCGTAGAGGACTGGGATGGCCCCAATGATGAAGCATGTCACCAAGGGGCAACCCTGGTGAGTGAGGGGACACCTAGAAAAAAAGCAATTTCTCCTTTTCTATCTACTATACCTTCTGTCAGGTTACGCAGCCCCTAAGCGCCTACCGTACCATGAAACTACATTTCCCATGAGTAGGCGGGAGACTTGCAGACTATTTAGTGAGACTATATGAGAGTACCCTTGTATGTTAGGACAGCACTTCACTGATGCCTGTCTTGTCTTCTGTTACAGGTATCCTTTCCCTGCTGACCCTACCTTTACCCATCCCACATTTTTTATTTTAGTTTGTTATTTTTCTCCCCCGCCTAATGCCTCGAACACCCTGTGTTTACACTTCTGGGTGTTGGTGACATTTGGAAGTGGAACCATATTTGCATCGACTGGATCACGGGGAGTAAACCTGACACCTTCCAGACCAACCCCATTGAGTGTTGTTGTGAATGGATTTATAGTGACCAGCAAGGCTCTCAGGTATCTGGCTACAGAGACCTTATGTTGAATATAGTTATCAATATTTCCACCCACGCCCTGTACTGTCGCATTCTTTCTTCCACAGTTGTCGAAAGTACTAATTACTTTTAACTGACATGCATGCAGTTACAGTAGTGTATGCACTTTCAAAGATTGATGGATAGGTTTGTACCCAAAGATTTGTTTATGTTCACAATTGTTCGTCCATGCTGTGCTACTTTTTCTTGTCTCCCAAAACCTTTCCCAAAAACCCCCGTACCCATCCATTTTTCAAACCCTAACCCTCTTCCCCCGGGCTGTGTGGTTTTGATTGATGTGTGACTAAATTACAGCAATAAATCCACACACTTGCTGGGGAGGATAAGGTGATAGCAACAGGCTGGTGAAGAAATCCGATGATATATTCTTACTCTGCTTGACAAAGACCCATGGCTAATGTCAAAGAACTTCAACCGAATTAGTTATACTTTAACATTTGTTAGGCTACAACGTGGCACTGTTCTAGTGTACTTCTGTCACCTGCTATATTCTGTATTGTACCTTTGTATTGCTCAGGAGCACAAACCAGATTTCATTTTCTTTTTTTCATAGGCAAGCAACTGCCACTGTGTCACACCACTAGTACCACCGCTATGAGGAAATTTTATCCGCCCAGGATTGCCAACCTTATTTGCTGTTTCCCGTGGAGCCAGCCCTGGGCCTAGCCCTACTTGCAAACAGAAATTACAGGTAAGATAGGCGTTTGGTTGGAGGTAGTATAATGGAGTATTAGGAGAGACGAGAGATTTGATTGACGGTAGTACTACTAAAGTCCTAGGACTATTCAGGAAAACAAACTTACTGTTATGTTAAACCCCCACCCACCAGACTCAAAAGCAGTAAAAAACAGGTATGGTCAGATAAAGTTTCAAAAAGTATATTTTTATAGCCCTAACAAAAGAATCTCCCGCAAGACCCTCCCTAACCCCAACGATTGTCCTTCAAAAGTCCCCAAAAATCACAACTCCCAATTCCCACCCCCCAAAAGTCTCTAAAAAAGGGGCAAGGGACACTATGGCAGGGTGCTGTTGGAATTAGCAGCCAGGGCATCATGCTCCTTGCGGAGGGTGGCAAGTTCGAAGCGGAGGCCCTCCACCACGTTCTTATAATTATGGACCTCCTGCTCCAGGTAGGACAGTCTGAGGGATAAGCGGCGCCGGTGTGCCTTGCAATTCCTGTGAGGGGCAGCTGCTTTCTTTGCTGCTGGGCGGTGGCGTTTGGCTTTGGTAGCCCGGCTCCGTACCGCTGGAGCACTGCGCTGGCTGGCAGCCCGCACGGAGGAGGAGGCAGCTGTCCCAGTGGACGTTGTTGTTGTTCCAGACTGCGTCTCCTCCTCCTCCAGGGCCACCAGCCGCCGATATTCAGCAACAGTGGCATCCAGCCTCCGTTGCCGGGCCATTCGAGCCTGCTCCTTCCTCCTTGATGGTGTCTTGGATTTGGAAGGAGCAACTACATGAAAAAAGAAAGACATAGTCTGTAACCAATGCTCCTTAAGATTAACACAAAATGATTGAGCAGAAAGTTGTCACAGTACAAGTAGCAAATTGAAAGCACAGTGCATAACTATTGAGGACAGTATCTATGTAACCTCCGACTTCTTCATCCTTGCTCTAACATTAGTGGGAGTTTAAGGAACAAATTCTACGAGCACTATGGACTTCTATTACAGTCGACTATGACAGTACACCACTCTTATTCTTCTTCTTCTCTCTTGTTTAGGACAATTGGTACGTTATCTTATGCAAGCCGGCATAATGCCAGCGCAGTGAACTTGCACCCGAGAAAAACAGACGCACACCATGGTGAGTGAGACAGACTTGCGTTACTGTACCGGTCCAGTACATGCAGGTGGTGAAGCTCTTACTTTTCTATTACGGGTGGCACTGAGAATACTCTGTTAAAAGGGCTACTGCTTAATTAATTTAGCTTTCACCCTACAGTGCAAATGAGTATTAGAAAAGGAAAATGAAGAAGCTAAATTATCTGATTATCTATCACTTCACATGGGATGTATTTGATGACATATGGGATGACTTTAGGTGCTTTGCTTATTATTGAGTGAACAGTGATACCCCCACACATGAATGACGTACTACTACTAAACTAAAGTTATTAAGGGAGGTAGGGAGTGCCCACCGTAATAACTGGATATATGCTGTGCTTGCAGTTGCAATACAAACTACTGCTACTATTCATGGTAGTCTTTGGACAACGTTACAACTTCTTTTCCTTGCCTTTCCTACACTGGAACGGACGTGCGGGTGCGGTGTTACATGCTCTTCAAAGTAACACTTAGTTCATCCAGTGACCGTCTACTCTCTCTAGATTCACATATGCTATCTAAGAGTCAGATAGTACCATGAATGATCCAGGCATCCATCCATTCAAAGTATATTGCACACATACAGTTTCTGTCTCACCCACCCAGGCTGTTCTCCTTCCACCCATCCTTGCTTCATCATTCACCCAGCCATGCACCATACCATTTTCTTACCTTCCCAGCCACCTCGGGGACCAAGCAAACACATATCATTCTTCTTTGCCAGTCATCATTACATTTCTCGTGCTTCCACACTTACTTACACCCTTCTTTCGCTTTTCGTTCATCCCATCCATCAAGTTCACCTCAGATCTGATTGGGATTCTTCTCGCCAAAAACTTCACAGCTAAGTCGAAGTACATTTAGAGGAGGCTACTACCTGCTTTTTTTATAATACACCCGTGCAGAAAGCACACTCTGCAGTCTTCAATCTCAATGACTAAGGAATGTATAGCTTACCTCTGCCCGCCACCACCGTGTGAACCCTCACAGGCATGTCCTTTTCCGGCACTTGCACCGCCTCCTCCCCAGAGTTGTCCTCCTCGTCCAATGCCACCACCTCCGCGCTGGCCCCGTCTCCAGATGTTCCACCTACAAAGTACATTTAATAATGTTAGAATACACCACTCACTACTATATAATATTTGGTCTAGGAGGAAGAAAGAAATGTGAAAAAAAGTGTACAATTTAATAATTTTTGACTGTCTACTCTAGAGTAAAAAGGTCCCTTTTTCCAGGGAAGGCTGTTGTCTTGCTGCACTTTTTGGCACAACTGATGAATGTTTGCTTTTTACTTTTTAACACGCACCACTTTTTCTCCTAACAGACAGAACCTTGACTTCTAAGAACACGAGCAGGATCAAGTTCAAACCAGGTGAGAGCTCGGCTCGACCACAAGAAATGTGTCCAATTAATCGTCAGCACTAAGCACTTTTCCATTTTCAGTTACACGTTCACTTTTATGACAAACTTGAATTTAATAAATGTGTTTACTTTTAATAAAGCTTTTAAACTTAAATAGAGTCTGTGGTTTTTGGTCCTCCAGACTAGAGTGGATGAGCTAAAGGTTTTCGAATTTTTGCAAGCATGAGTCCGTGCCTCTGCCATCGGTGACTTTGGGAGCTAAATGACTCTGCCACACTATCTAGTCAGTAAGGAGATTGGGGCCGGGGTTCAACTACAAAGTCTGTTATCACTGAGGTATGTGGAAAGTCTAACAGTTACAGCACCTATTATAATTGATAAGCTAAGCGATGCATTATTTAGTGTCCATAGTTCTGTTTGTGCAGATTTGTCCCTGCAACAGTAGTAGAATGGATTGTCCTATCCAAACCAAAAGTAAAGTAGTATCTTATTATTTCTTGGTGGTGGTCATTCACCTTTTTATTGTTGGCAATGGTCAAAGCATAAACATTTAGAATACTTGAAAAGACAATATGGACAATCCCAGAGGACTACACTCAGTGCATAGAGCTATTGCTGACTAGAATGGGAGTCCAATGGAAATGCCAAATGTGCAATCTTAGTTAGCTACACAGACAGACTAATAAGAATAATCTAGTAATACCACACGGAGTCATAGGGATAAGAATTTAGATCCTGTCTACAAGAAGATCAAAGACGATTTAGAAAAAATCGAATGAGGAACGCTAGGAAAAAATAAGTACTCTATATTAAAATTAAAACTTACTGGGGCCAGCAAAGGAGCCCTCGACTGCCCGGTCCTGGCCTGCATCGACAACAGCACCCTCCTCCTCCTCCTCCTGTGTCCTCCTCTTGCCCCTGGGGGAAGCTGATGTACAACATGAAAGAAAGAAAAACAGAAAACATGGATGATATTTATTTCTCAACCAAATCAAACATTTAAAAAAGAACTAACAAAGTAACAAAATATTTTTGCGAAATAGCAAATAGGGAACGACTCCACGGGATATATTATTGACCAATCTCATGTGGTCGACTACGTCATTACTTTAGTATTGCTTGATTTGCGGACCGTCGAATTGGAAACTACCCTATGTAACTCACTAAACAAAGTACTAAAAAGGTTTGCCTAGGATTGGCAGGCAGCAGTCCGCAGCACGCAAAGTGACAGCCAAAGTCCATTGTGATTGAAGATCAGCGACAACACTAAAGTTTCCTACTACATTCACCAGTCATTAAAATACTCAAACTATTAATCCACCACCACTATTTCTTCTTATCGCCATGTGTACAAAGGAAGGACTGGACTTGAGTCTGTAGGGGCTGATTTATAAGGCCCTTGCGGCTCTTTTGCTCCATTGTTGCGTGACTTTTGTGACGCAGCGACAGCACATAAGAGGCGCAATGGTGCGGCGTATATTAACAACGTGACGCATCTGGGAGATGCATCACGTTGTAAAGCCCTGCGCCAATAGGGGTGTTCCGGCGCAAGGGAGGGCGTTCCTGCGCAGGAACGCATCCTAAAAGTGGCTGAGGGAAATCTACAAGATTTCAATCAGTCACTTTGAGGACAATGATGCGTGACTCAAACCCTGCGCCTGCTTGAAGCAGACGTACGGCTTGACGCAGCATTGGGGAGATAGGGCACCCCAGAGAATTGATGGAGCTGCACCATCGTTGCGACGCAACTCCAGCAATGCGCCACCTTTACGGCACAGATGCGTAACGCTTTGGTGACGTTTTGGGCCCATGGCGCGCCGCATTGTAATACGGCGCACCATGGGTGATGGTGGCGTGACGCACAATTACTGGCGCATCCCTGCAACTTTGCAGGGATGCGCCGGTAATTAAAAATCTGAACCTTAGTGTGTAGCATTGCGCAGTTCTTTCAACTACACTCATACATAATTTCACAGGCCAATGAAATGAACACAAAATCTAAAACAAATAAGCATAGTAGCAACACTACTGAGAAGGAGAGCAGTGTACCTGAAATGCACAGAAGATTTTGAAATAAAATGTACCTACAATGTAATGAGCAGCATTATTGCTCTTGTAAAAAAAACAAAAATTTGCAATATAATAACACAGCAGGAGAAAACATAGTAGTAAAGACATAGCTACTACTACTCACCAAGCCCGGGGATCTCAAGGCCAAGGAGGTCGAGCAGATCTCGCTCACGGGTCAGGACATCCGTCCAGCGGTGGGTGGCCTGGTTGTAGGTGCGCCAGACCCGAGAGTGGTGGTAAATGGCCTGGCACACCTTCTCCCACCGCTTCCGGCGCTCCCGGGCCCCGTACCCGGCACTGATCTTGCCGCCTCCCATGATGGTCCTGGGGAGGCGGCGCTGAACATAAAAAATGAGCTGGCCCACCTCCTCCGGGGTAAAGATCTCCCGTGGCATCACTAGCTCCCCCCTCAAACGCCCGCACGGGAGCCGGACACGGGGTGCGGGACCCTTCCCCTTCTCGGGATGCTTCCCGGCTCCCTTCACCATGGTCTGGGCGGAAAGGAATAAAGAAAATAGAATAGGGAAGAGAAGAAAAGAAAAGAGTTTACAAAAGTAGTTTAAAATTAACCAAAAGTAGCAGTAAACACAAAAATATAGGGCTAGAAAAATAGAGGGATAGATAATAAGTAAAATAGATAAAAAAAAACTTCAAACAAGCAAAGGATGGCAGAGATTGACAGAGGATACAAAGACCATGCCCAGAACCATAGCAATGAATGAGAAACAAGATGGCCGCGCCCGTTCACGACCGCGCGGGTAAGTTCGCGCGAGATTTTCCTTGCGAACACGCGCGAGACTGTACTGGCAAACCGCGGACTTTGCGAGATTACACTTCGCGCCCGGAAACGGAAATACGTCAGGCAAACAAGATGGCTGCGCCCTTGCACGACCGCGAGGGTAACTTCGCGTCTTGCGCTACGAGCGGCTCGCAAAAACGCACAAAACCTTGCCAACTAACACGCTGCAAAAAAAACAAATTGCATATTCGCACGAATTTGCGGCTTCCGAATCCGATCTTGCGCGTGTTCGCACCCCGCAAACCCCGCGAAATTGCAGAAAAACGAGTTTTTCAAAAGTGAAAGCACTCGGCAGGGGCAAGAGTTCAAACTCATCATTAGTAACAATTCCCGGTAGTGCTTCCTGACTGGGGCCCCTCCAGAATTCAGTTGCTAGTTGCAACAATTGTATGACCCTGCTCTGACCCTCACAGCAGGCTCATACAATAGCTACAAGTAGGCCACAAAGAAGGTCCTGGGGAAAAAAAATGCACTGCAACAGAAAGCAAAATTACAGATAAGGAAGCAGGTGCCAGACTGGAATTTTAAAACAGTGACACATTAATAAACTAACCCCAAATTAATTCATCTGAGTTGAAGCAGGGATGGTGTGCTTGCTTTTCCCCCCCATAATCTACAGTAATGATGAACCAGAGGGTGGCATTGATGTAACAGAGGGTTGCAGTGGTGAAACAGAGGGTGCTGGGAACCTGTGATGATGAACCAGACGTAGAAACAACATAATTCGCGACCGTTGCGCGACGAAATGTAAGTTCGCAATTGCGAACTGGTACGAAACCCTCGCGAACTGGCAGAAATCCTTGCGAACACAAAAAAAAAAAAAAATCCGCAAATTCGCAAGAATTCGCGGATTTTGCGGATTGCGAGTTCAAAAATCCGCAAATTCGCGAACGCGAGATCCGCAAAATTCGCTCATGCTTAGTGACGGTACGTTCACTGATTTTTAGCCGCCAAGTGGGCCACCCAGTAGCATTTCCTAATGTTGGTTAGCATTATCCCCCATCACACCAGCTCAAGACTAGTTTTGGCAATGCTATGCGGGAGAGACCATCCCAAAGCAATTCCCTCTGGTGACTCCCTCTTTGAAATATTTTGGCTGGAACGGATCTGGGAAATTTGGAAGCGTGGCAGTGACATAATTTTGAACAATGCAGCCTTTCCCAACAATGGGAGTGGGAGAGTCTTCCAACTGGCCACATTTCGCTTGAATCGGGGGGAGTAGGTTACATTCATAGCTAACTTTGGGGTCTACTGGGATCAAAAATTCCCACATTTTGGAAGCCCTCTTTTGCTTCTTGCATGGGACACCCTCTTGGTTGGGCAGGTGGCTCGCCACTGAGGACATACATTAGGGATTTGCTCCAGTTGATCGTATACCCAGAGTATTTCCAAAAGTTGGTGAATACGTTAAGTACTCTGTGGAGCGAGGGCTGAGGGGATGCAAGATAAAGCAGTATGTCGAATGCATCTCTCTGTTGACTGTTGACCATCACTCGTGGCCTTTATGCCTCACTCCTCCTGCCCTGTTCATTCCTCCATCCATCCCCTCCTGGCCCATTCCCTCCAAGCTGCTTGTTTTTGACTGTTGACAATCCTGGAACTCAGCATCTATTAGGGAAGCTCCCGTTCACCCTCTGAGGATTTCAGCAGCTCGGAAAATGTCTGTAAAGGGAAGAGCTGCACACTCATATCTCCTGGCTCCCCAGTTTTCTTAAATGTGCTTGTGTGCTTTAGTGTTCAGTGTCTTCCAGGGACACAGGGAGGTTGGCTGCTGTGAAAGAGGTGCATATCATTTCAGTTAGTCCATACTTTATTTTTTATTTACAACTGTTTGGTTACGCGATTGGTCCGCAGCAATATACAATTTTGGTACGACCACCAGGGATAAAAGCCCTGCAAGGAATCGCAGCAGAAACTTAAATTAGATTCTTTAAATACTAATATTCACCGCACATACAACAAAATGCAAATAGCACACTATTTTATATATATTTTAATAGTTTTCGCTTTTCTAGTTATGGTATAACACCTGCGATCGGACTTCAGCATTTCCAACCTTAGCAGATCTTTGAGGTAGTACTTTTTTTGTACATTGCATCAATAATTCTTTTGTTTTGTTTTTAGCAACTTCCAAAGATTGTGAATTGGTGCAGTGTGTGTCCTGCTTCGGGGCACGGTTAAAAATAAAATAGTACACTGGGACGCCTGATAGACCTGCTCCTTAGGTGTTGCTGATAATGTGCAGCTTGCCACACACTTTGTTTATAACCTTCTGTTCGTAGAGCTGCATCAAAATCTTGCTGCTTTGGACTGCTACCTCATGCTATAAATCCATGCCCATCTACTGATGCACGGTCTACAAATATAGCTCTCTGTGTGAATGCATAGTGATGCATGCATGATTCTAGCTCTGCATACTTTTAGATATGCATGTACTTTGCCGCTCAGCGCCTAGATAGAGGTAATTTACAAAAGCGCTGTGTTTTCATTCTCATACCTGGTAATGCATATGTGTCTTGTGCTGTGCACATCTACCTTTGCTTGGCTAGGCTAGCATTACATGCTTTTTCTACAGATGCACATGTGTACATGCAGCATTGCCCACTCATGCCAAGGGTCACATGGTTTGTCTGCTGTAGCACTCCGCAAATGCACCTTTAATTTTCGGCACACAGTTATGTTGCACAGACATGTTTCGGGCAGCTGCCAGTCCAGGATTCCTCTTCTACAAAGGTGCATCTGCCACCATGCTGTGCCCAGAGGCAGGCCCACATTAGGGCATCTGGGAAAGACTCTAGGGCAGAGGTCTTCAATCTGTGGGGCGCGACCCCTAGGGGGGTCGTGGAGTCCTTGGAAGGGGGTCACAGATTCTGTCAGAGTGCAGTTCCTGGCTTGGGCTGATCGAGGGTGCTCACGGTGGAGGCCTAATTCACACCGAGGTGTGAAAAACATCAAAGCCTCATTAACAAGTAAAAGGTCTTTTAAAGACCTGTCAAGTACTAGGGTATGGCTGTGTGTGTGTGTCCCTGAAGCCGTTTCGAGCTGGGGTAGGAGGGGGAAGTGGGGGGGGGGGGCGGAGGGGGGCTGGGGGGAGCAGGCTGTAGTGTAGCCCTTTGAGGTCAATGGATATTGCGCGCCCGGAGCTGTGGGTCCCATGACATGTCCCCCGCCCCCAGCAGGGAGGCACAGAGATGCCCTCCGATGATCGGGAAAGAAGGAAGAAGACGCAGAGAGATACTGACCCTCTGCCCCCCCACCATGAGAGAGGCACAGAAAAGGTGGGTGGATGAATGATGGGTGGATGGATGGATGTAAGGATGAAGGATGGATGGATGTGTGAAAAGGTGGGTGGATGAGTGCTGAATTGATGGATGAAAGGGTGGATGGATGGATGAAAGGATGGATGGATGAAAGGGTGGATGGATGGAAGGATGAAAGGGTAGATGGATGAAGGATGTATTGATGGATAAAAGGTTGCATGAATGATGGATGGATGTGTGAAAAGATAGGTGGATGAATGATGGGTGAATGGATGGATGAAAGGGTGGATGGATGAAGGATGGATGTATGGATGGAAGGATGAAAGGGTGGATGGGTGAAGGATAGATGGGTGAATGATAGATGGATGAAGGATAGATGTATGGATGTAAGTATGAAAGGGTGGACGGATGAATGGATGGATGAAAGGGTGGATGAATGGATGAAAGGGTGGATGAATGGATGAAAGGGTGGATGGATGGAAGGATGAAAGGGTGGACTGATGAAGGATGGATGGATGGAAGAGTGGACGGATGGATGGATAAAAGGTTGCATGGATGAATGATGCATGGATGGATGTGTGAAAAGGTGGGGGGATGAATGATGGGTGGATGGATGGATGAAAGGGTGGATGGATGAAGGATGGATGTATGGATGGATAAAAAGTTGCATGGATGAATGATGCATGGATGGATGTGTGAAAAGGTGGGGGGATGAATGATGGGTGGAAGGATGGATGAAAGGGTGGGTGGATGTTTGAAAGGGTGGATGGATAAAAGGTTGCATGGATGAATGATGGATGGATGTGTGAAAAGGTGGGTGGATGAATGATGGGTGGATGGATGGAAGGGTGGATGGGTAAAGGATGGATTTATGGATGGAAGGATGAAAGGGTGGATGGATGAAGGATGGATGTAAGGATGAAAGGGTGGATGGGTGAAGGATAGATGGATGAAGGGTAGATGTATGGATGTAAGGATGAAAGGGTGAACGGATGAAGGATGGATGGATGGATGAAAGGGTGGATGGAAGGAAGGATGAAAGGGTGGAAGGATGAAGGATGGATGGATGTATGGATGGATGTGTGAAAAGGAGGGGGGATGAATGATGGGTGGATGAATGGATGAAAGGGTGGGTGGATGAATGTATGGATGAAAGGGTGGATGGATGAAGGATGGATGTATGGATGGGAGGATGGGGGGATGAAAGGGTGGATGGATGAATGGATAAAAGGTTGCATGGATGAATGATGGATGGATGTGTGAAAAGGTGGGTGGATGAATGATGGGTGGATGGATGGAAGGGTGGATGGGTAAAGGATGGATGTATGGATGGAAAGATGAAAAGGTGGATGCATGAAGGATGGATGGATGGATGGAGGATGAAAGGATGGATGGATGTGTGAAAGTGTGGGTGGATGAATGATGGATGGATGTGATGAGGTCTAACAGGCGCATTCATGGTTGTCAAAAGATGATGATGAGGAGTACCAGTTTCTAGAAACTTTTGTCGGAAGGGGGTCCTTACCCCTAAAAAGGTTTTACAAGGGGGTCTCAGCATCAAAAAGTTTGAAGACCTCTGCTCTAGCGCCTTCCAGCCTGTCTGGGTGCATCCAGTGCCCACCCCTCTATCTTTTTTTTTTATATATATATATTTTATTAAGCGTAGGGAACAGACATAGTACAAACAAATTGCAGACTCTCCAATCTCATATACAAAAAAATAGACAAAAAGTTTAACAAATTTCATAATCCACTAGTGCATATTAAATATGACCCACAATGTACACTAAGAGGCAGAAAAGATAAAACCTATTGCACATTAAGGGCTAGATGTAGGTAATTCAAAAATACCGAATTTTACCGATTTGGTATTTAAAATCGGTATTTGGGATGTAGCTAAAAATTTGGTAATTTTTACCGATTCGGTAAAATTAGGTATCTGTCACAGGGGTGTGGAATTTAATAAAATATCTACTTGTCCATGGGGCAGGGTGCTTCATAAATCTACTTGTCCTGTAACAAAATCCACTTGCCCACTTGGTGCCATGTACTGCAGCGACACATTATGGCTGCAATCTCATTATATAAAAGAGTTCCGATATAGCCTCCTTGATTATGCCGGGGCTCATACCATAGTAGTGTTTGAATACTTGCAATCCCCTTATGTTGCCACGTTTCTGCAGATCTACATACCGGGGCTGAAGGTAGTGATAAGCAATAGTTCCAGGGTCAGAGTGCCCTTTTGAGTCGGTGCAGACCTACTAACTTGCATGTTTTAAGGGTATCAAAAACTCTTTTCTAATATATTCCCATACAGAGAAATGTTGGAAATTTACTCCTGACAATGGTAGACGTAAACCTACTTCCAGGGTTAGGAAAAAAGTGGTTGGGGGGAAAGTGAGCTTGCAAACACTCATATTTTCGCATGAGCAAATCTACACATGCATATTTGCCCATACAAAAATGCAGTTCACAAATATTTTCTAGGAGTACTATTTATTGTCCTACTTTATATTCTTGGGAATTCACGAAAGCCGCATAACCACCCTTAATGCAAGGACATGTACCTTGGGTGCACTTTTGAGATTTTATTTAATAATTGGGCCCCTAATATGGTCTGGCGTTGACCGTGACCTTTTGTGTCTCTTAAAGTTCTGTTTCGGCTGGCTTCACTGTGAGTTGACAGCATTTAGTTCTTTCACAAGGAGCATATCAACACACAAAGTATTTTTGTTCATTGTCAGTTGCTACTGTGGCAGTGTGTGCTTTTTGAGACCAAAAAACTATTTTTGCTTTTGCCAATGTTTGTTATAATGGTGAGGGCCTAGCAGCTCGCACCCCAATAAGGTTTTACAAATACCATGCATAAACAAGTGACACATTGACATAACTAAAAAGCTGACCACTAATTTCAGACCCACTGGCTTTGCCAATGCTTGTCCCCCCCCCCATAATACTATTAAAACTGGTTACACTGATCTTCCATTATGAATATTTTTGGGAAACACTAGCATGCATCAACACGTTACTAAATGATAATGCAAAGAAAGGGTACCTGAAACTTTACAGTAGTTTAGCTAAATATTTTTTTTTCCAGCTTTCATTTTTATAATGAACATTTTATTTTCAAATCAAAGAATCAATTGTGATTTCAGGCTTTTGCAAATATTTGCATCAAATCAGAGAGCATTATACATAGCTTCATTTTGCTAAACTTTGAAATGGTGTGCGAAAATTTTTGTACTGGAACCACTGTCAGCAGTGTAGTTGGCGCTTACAACATTTATTTAGAGCGCTCACCCTAATAAGGCTTTCAATTAATGAACCATTAATAAAAGTTTGAACAGCAGTAACATATGGGCAAAAATATTACCTTAACTGCAGATAGTCTCCTTCCCTGATCCATAATGTGGTACTGCAAACTGGCAGCCAAAGGGTTTGTGCTGCAAGGGATTGGGCCTACTTGTCCCAAGGACAAAATAAACATTAAAACTTGTTGCCCTTGACCCCAAACAAAGTGTCGTGGGAGTCGGGCTATAGGAATTCCACATCCCTGCCTGTCATTTGGAATTTACCGAATCGGTATTTACCGATTCGATATTTACCGATTCGGTACTTCCCATTCATTCCTATGGGCCTTCTGGCCCATAGGAATGAATGGGAAATACCGAATCGGTAAATACCGAATCTGTAAATACCGATTCGGTAAATACTGAATCGGAAAGGGAAGAAAGTGAAACCTATGAGTCAGCCAATCAGGTGCTACCACCCACCCCCTCCCAACCAGGAAGTGGCCAAATCCAGGCAGCTGGAAGTAATTAGAAGCTTCTGGAGAGGGAGAGCAAGCAGAACTGAGTCACTGAGCAACAGGAAAACTTTGTTTGTGCTTTTAAACTTTGAAAATTGCAAGCAGCAGTAAAAAGGAACATCCAGAGAGGAAGAGAAAAATTACATTTAGCACCATGGATCTACAGGTCCTTGTGGAGGAGGTGGTGAAAGAACACCAGAAATTGTTTGGAAAGCAGTCCCTGACTGTGGCTGAATCTGCAAAAGATTTGGCTGGAAATACAGACAAAGGTGAATGCTGTAGGAGTGACTCCAAGGGACATAGACGACCTGAAAAAGAGGTGGTATGACCTCAGGAGCATAACCAAGAAGAAAATAGCAGAGCTCCACAAAGAGGCAAACAAAACTGGAGGAGGGAAGAACCGTGCACCTCCCCTGACTGAGCTGGAGGAGTTGGTGGGGTCCACCATTGAACCAGAGAGCGTCTGTGGACTGGGAGACGCAGACAGCTCAGCCAGAGCTGCCGCCAGAAAAGGTAAGACGCATGCACAGCCATCACCCCCACCCCATCACCTTCCCTTTTCCCTATGTGGCAAACTTTACCTCACTGCAGTAGAGGTAGTATTAGACAGGAGCAATGCATCATGGGACATGTAGTATTTGAAAGACCTACCATGTCATACAGCACAGCAATGAAGAAGTTAGGCTAAACATATCAGTCATAATGAGGCTGAGGCAATATGTACAGTGTTTGAGTGACATTTTTTAAATTGTAGAAGCAGAGAGACAGGAGCACAGAGCTAATGTACGCTTTTATGTCCACAGGCGAGACATCTCCCAGGCGTACCAGGGAGAAGGAAGGTACAGCACCACAGAGGGATGGCAGCCAGGAGGCAGGCACAAGTGCAGAGAATGTCACAGAGGACACTGGTGCACAAACACCACTGCCACCATCCCAAGACCTTGAAATGTCTTCACATCTGCAGGCGTCCCCAGAACGTTCAGGATCCCCTCTGCTACTGTCCTCACCTGAACTGCCTGCGTCACTGCCGCAAACAAAACCTGCACCTCAAAAGAGCAGGAGGCATGCAGTAGCTCCACTGGTAGAAATGGAGACTTCAGCAGGTGAAATGGAGGGTGAAGACACTCAAACCTTGGCTGGGGAAGGAAGCACTGCCACACAGCAGTCCAGTGCAGAGGTTGGCCGTATAGATATCAGACGCCGCAGGCCCAGAGATAGCAGTGCTGCACAACATGTGGAGGGTCCCAGTGTCTTCCATGGGCTGGAGGGTAGCATGGTTAAGATCCAAAGAATGCAGGGGAATGCCATCCAGTCTGTGCAACGCCAGGTGAGGACCCTGAATACACATATGGAAAACATAGGGAAGGGCATCAGTGCACCGGTAGATGAGAATAAAGACATGGCATCAGGTATGATAGAGATGGCTACAGGGATGCGGGAGATGGAGACAGGTTTGCGGGACATGACACAATCAGTGCAGCTCCTGTGCAGTAAACTGGACAAGGACAGGTTAGCAAGGCGCAAGGACAGACAACATGCGCAGCAACAAACTAAGGATATGAACCGCCTGGCCACAGCCACTTCCCTTCTATGCAGACGATGCATCAACATGCAGGAGCGACTAACACACTGCAGCAATGAGGTGTCTAGGGGCCTTGCAAGGGGGACCAGTGCTGTAGATGTGCTGCTCAAATCACAGACAGCACAAACTGTTGCTCTGGATGTACCGGAAAGTGAGGAAAGCACCAGTAGGAGCAGCATGACAACCCCCCCCTGTAGTTGAGACACGAAGGAGCAGCAGGCGCCATGGTGAGCCAACACCCCAAACACCCAGTGAGGACAGCCAGACACTGTCATCTGGCACTGGTAGGCGTGGCCGGAAATGACTCATACAGCCCACTCTCCATGAACTTAAATGGGGAAGTGAGACAGGACTACCATTATTGAATGGATGACATTTGTGTTGCACATTTGTGCTTTTGAGTACCTGCGTAGTGCCAAAAATTAAACTACGTTGGGTGCATACTCCACCTGTCTGTGTGTATTTACTTACTCAAAAAAAGTTCTGTGTGATCTCTGCCCGTCTCTGTTTGCCATCGGTTGGTGGCGCAACTCCTGCTGTGTTTGGTTCAGGCAGTGCATGTTCATCATCGTGGTCCTCAAAGTCGCTCAAATCCACCTCTGTGCCCCTCTTTGTAGCAAGGTTGTGTAACATTGCACACGTTGCTATCATCTTACAGTAGATTATTGGCGAGTACTGCCGTGCCCCTCCACTCTTGTAGAGGCAGTGTAACCTGCTTTTTAACAGTCCAAAGGTGCGCTCCACAACGTTCCTGGTAGATTTGAGTGCCACGTTGTATCGTCTCTGGCTGCGGGTTGAAGGGTTGAGGTAGGGTGTCAGGATGAATGAGCGGACGGCATATGCACGGTCCCCTATATGTAAATGAGAAAACCATTACTCACATGCACACATACACATACATCTGCTATATCTATCAGGGTGTGTTACAGTGTTTTACCTAGCAGGTATCCTTCGCCAAATTCCCCTGCTGTCAGGCGTGTGTAGATCCCACTGTTCTGAAAGATGTAGGAGTCGTGGGTACTTCCTGGGAACTTGGCCACAATGTCTGTGATTGTGTTGTTGGCATCACAGATTACTTGTACATTGATGGAGTGGGTTGACTTCCTGTTTCTGTATATGCACTCTGTGGCAGCAGGTGGGCATATAGGGATGTGGGTGCCATCAATACAGCCAATGACGTGTGGGAAATGTGCAATTTGATAAAAATCAGTCTTGGTCTTCAGCAGTTCCGCATGTGTGTCAGGGAAGGAGATGTAATGATGCATCCTCTGCATCATGGCCTCTAGGAACTTCCTGAAGAAACGGGACAGGCAGCTCTGAGATACCCCACCTGCCACAGCAATGACCCCCTGGTAACTCCCAGATGCAAGCAGGTGTAGGCTACAGAGCACCTGCACATGGGGTGGGATGGCATGCGCCCTTGGGGTTGGGTGCTTCAATAGTGGGTGCAGGTCCCTGATCAAGTCCAGGATGGTTTGGGGGTGTAATCTGTACCTTTGTAATATCTCTGGCTCTGTTAGTTGGAACAGTGTAATCCTCTGCCTGTAGACTTGCTACTCCCTCATCCAGACCCTCTCTCCTGCTGCCTGTAGCCGCCTTGCTATCACGTAGAATGCCGCCATTCTGGTCACAATGTTGCATTTTGGGTCCTTTTTTATAGCCTGCACCTGGTTACCACCTGCTTTCAATCCATGGTAAATACCGACTCTTAAATACCGAATTTCATGAAATTCGGTATTTTAGAAGTTTGCTACATCTCAAAACTCATTTTTTTCCATTTCTTATTTACCGATTCGGTAAATAAGAATTTGGTAAATACCGAATCGGTAAATTCCGATTCGGTAAATTACAGACTCGTATTTACCGAATCGGTCTTTTTTGTGACCCTACATCTCAATATCCAAATACCGGTTGGTAACGGCCGAAATTCGGTATTTTCGGCCGTTACCGACCGGTACTTGGCTACCTACATCTGGCCCAAGTCTCATATTTAAAAATGCATGGTAATAGAAAACAAAGCATAAGTTCATGCTCCATTTTACATGATGTATAAAACCAGCATTCTAGGCGTCAAATCCATGATGGCGTTTGGTCCCAACTTAAAAAACCTCTATAGTTACACTGTACGCCTTGAAAATCCATAGTAATAAATCACATAGTATCATTGATTTGTGTAGTTGTGACATAGCCCTTCCATATGTTCTCAAATTTCCGCACCGCCCCTATCCTCTTTGCGTAGGCCTCCTCAAATTTGTAAGTCCTCTCCATCTTCTGTAGCCGCAGGGTTAGAATAGGTAGTTTCTGAGATTTCCAATTTGGTAAGATTAAAGATCTGGCTACTGCTATGGCAAGGGACACAAAAAATGTCTTGTATAGTGAGAGCTGATAAACTACGTAGGAGAAGCCAAATAGCGCCATGAAAGGATATCTAATGGAACAAATCTACTAATAAACCCAAAAACCTCTTACCAAAAGTGTTGCAATTTCAGACAAGTGAAAAATATATGTGGCCAGTCCCCTGCCTCTGGCAGATTACATCTAAAACAGTCATTTGGTAGCGTAGGGAACCATTTATGAAGCCTAGAGGGAGTGTAATAGGCCACCCATCTAGACAGGAAGGACATTCTTTGAAAGTTAGCCGCTCTCAATGCCCTGTGGCCAAGCTCACAGACTCGTATCCATTCCTGACAACTAAAACTACAGTTTGTTTCCTGAGAGATTTTTGGGAGCATTAGATAAATGAGGTTCTTGTTCTCCTGGCGTAATACCTTGTACCAATTGCCAATGCCCAATACATTGTTTACATTATGACAACCAAAGTCGTCCTTATTCAAGGTAGCACCCTGGGCAGAAAGAAATTTGGCACCCACACTGTTACTGGTGGATAAAATAGCCATCAGGAAGCCCCCTTTAGTGCTCAGTGGTCAGTCCCTTGCTGATTATATCAGAGGTGTGGCTGGCCTCTGCTCACAAACATGGCCGCACCTCCCTCCACTCACCTGAATCACTCACATTACTTTCTCACGCTGGTGCTAAGTTGTTTGTAGTGGGGGTTTAATAGTGGGTGGCAGCAGGGGAGACAGATATGGGAGGCCAGTTGAGGGGGTGTTACAAACAGCGCCTGCAGCACCAGAGCGAGATGAAGGGGAGTCTGCTGTCGGCATGACCTTAGTGCAGACACCACCTTATGCCTCTCTGAACATGTGGCGGCCTGAGCCCAGCTCGCCCATGCCAAATGCCAGCCCTGCCCACATCTATGTTTTTATTTTTTTACGTTTAAAGTATTTTATTGCAGTAGGAAAAGGAAAGGGGACAACATTACAGACAAATAACCACAGGTGCACCCCCAAATCAGTGTGTACAATTCAACAGATGCGTGAAGGCAGTTCGTTCAGTGCGATGGGCACGTTCGTGCCAAAGTCTCACGGCTAGCGCACCGGTGGGTGGGAACAAAACAAAAGGAAAGAAAAAAGACAACCCCCCCCGGCCAACTTCCCCCCTCAAGCCCCCAACTCCCCCCCCCCCCCCCCCCACCACCTGTACTGTGCCGTCAACCTTCCGCCTTCTCACTGTGGCAGCTTGGTATCAATCCCGCCCCTCAACTGCCTACATGGCCGGTTCAGTCTGGCGGATCTGGCGGCGGCGTCAGCCGTAACAATCTGAGATACCTAGGGCCTAGGGCAAGTGATTTCCTTGAATTCCGATCTTAACAATGTGTGGAAGGGCTCCCACAGCTCTTCAAAAGTGTCCACCTCCCCCGCCACCACTAGGGACAGCTTTTCCATGCCCAGGACATGCCACAGTCTATGTAGCCAGCCAACAACAGTAGGAAGTGTGGTAGTGCGCCAGTGTATGAGTATGTTCTGTACTGCCGATCCCAGGGCTATCGCTATCTGTCTACCTCTCTTAACCTTAGTGGGTACATTAAACCATTTGGCAAGCCCAGTAGAACATAGGCGGGGAAGCGGGGTAATTCAATCCCAAAGCACATTCAGTACCTCCTCCCAGTAAGGGGTCAGCAGGGGACAGTCCCATAGTATATGAGTGAGTGGGCCAGTCTGGCCGCAGTTGCGCCAGCATGTCACGGGTATGGAGTGGTCCATTTCATGTAATTTCTCGGGGGTGCGATACCAATAAGTCGTAATTTTGGTGCAAGTCTCCGTGAGCCCAGTGTGGTAGGCAGAGTGTCACGCCCGGTAAGAAATGTGGTCCCAATCAGTGTGGCTCAACGCTCGTCCAAGTTCTCGTTCCCACCGCTCCATCCCGGGGTTGTAGATGTGAAAGGGGGGAGGTTGCAACATCTTGTAAAGGTCGGAAATAAGCTTGGAATCCGATGAGCGAGTTACTAGCCAACGCTCATATGCCGTGAGTTTCTGGTCCGCCGTTGCTCGCACCTGCGGCTGTAGCGCCCAGTGGCGCGCCTGCATATATCGCATGCGTTCCGTCTCGGGAAGGCCGTAGTCCCTCCGAAAGTCCTGGAAGGAAACCACACCCTCCGGGCCATACATATGAAATAAGGCGGAGCAGCGGGCCGCTCGCCAGAGTTCATAGGCTCCCGACTCCATACCTGGGCCAAAGTCCGGGTTACCAACTATTGGGGTGAAAGGAGAGGGAAAAGTGGTAAGGTCATGCCTGGTGGACACGGAGTCCCACACGCGGAGCGGGACCCGTGTTACAAAGGACGCATAGAGGTTGGGGGGGCGGTGGGCCCTCCGCAGGAAGGGCACCTCCTGTAGCGTCCTGCCCGCCACCGCCTGGTCCTGAAACAACCAGTGTTTGTCTGATTCCCACCGGCTCCACTCCACCAAGTAGCGCAGTTGAGCAGCTTGAAAGTACTTATGCAGGTCCGGTATCCCAAGGCCACCAGACTCAGGCACCAGCGTGGCAATGGTCCTCTTGATCCTAGGCTTACGGCCCTGCCACACAAAGCGTGTGATAGCAGACTGAGTCTGCGCTAGCCATCCCTTGGGGGGTTGCAGCGGGAGAGCTCGAAATAGGTACAGGACTTGTGGCAGGAGGGTCATTTTCACCGCGGCCACTCTTCCCAGCAACGACAACGTGCCCCTGTCCCAGCGGGCCAGTTCCTCTTTGATCTTCGCACTTAAAGCCGTATAGTTGGCCGTGATCATAGCAGGGAGAGAGGGTGCTAGAAGAATCCCCAAATAGGGTACCCGGTCCCTAGACCAGCTCAGAGGAAAGAGCCTCTGCAAGTCAGTCCTGGTGGGGCTGGACAGGGAAATGTCAAGGGCCGCCGACTTCCCAAGGTTTACCTTGAAACCCGCCACGGTCGCAAAGGTTTCCAGTTCTGTGATACATGCAGGCAATGACCTCCGAGGATCATCAAGCTTCAATATCACGTCGTCCGCGTAGAGACTTAGGGCGTGATGGAACTCCCCCATACGGACACCAATGACGTTGGGGTTCTGGCGCACTCTTTGTGCAAACGGCTCCATGTAAAGAGCAAAAAGCAATGGTGACAGCAGGCACCCTTGTCTGGTGCCTCGCTCTATTGGGAAGTGCTGAGAGCTGCACCCGTTCACCCTCACTACCGCGGATGGGAATCGATAGCAATTGAACACCAGGTGCCTGAACTTCTCGCCTATGCCAAATTTGCCCAAGACCTTCTCCAAATAGGGCCAATGCACTCTATCAAACGCCTTCTCCGCGTCAATGGAGAGGAGCATACGTTCCCCGGGTATCCGCGAGGCCTTCTCCAGTATATGGGTCACCCTCTTAGTGTTGTCGATAGTCTGCCGGCCCGGTACAAACCCGGCCTGATCCGGGTCAACCATGCCCGGGAGATGGAGCGCCAGACGAGCCGCTAGGATACTGGTGAAAATCTTCAGGTCTGTGTTCAAAAGTGAAATCGGTCGGTAGAACCCGCAAGCAGTCCGATCCTTGCCCGGCTTCGGAATCACCGATACCGTGGCCTGAAGGAATTCCGGGGGGATAGCGCCCGGCTCAGAGAACGTGTTAAATAGGCGCGTCAGAAATGGTGCGAGATCCTGACAAAAGGTCTTATAGAAGAGAGGGATAAAGCCGTCAGGTCCCGGGGCCTTCCCGTTTTTGAGTCGGGAGATCGCTGTGACCACCTCCTCAATCCGAATCTCCCGCTCAAGATGTTGGGCCTGATCCGGCGTCAGGGACGGGAGCGACACCGACTCTAGATAGTCTGCTTCAGCTTGCGCTGAGGGGGCAACGCCGGCGTAGAGAGCAGCGTAGTAACCCCGGAAAACTTCCGCGATCCGTCCATCCTCCGTGACCGTCCCTCCAGCGGGGACCGCTAGTTCCTTCACCCGGTGCTGTTGGTGCTGTACTCTGAGTTTGTGCGCCAGAAGCCGGCCGCACCTGTCTCCGCCGGTGTAGTACTTATGTTTCAGGCGAAGTACTGCGTACTCCGCTCGGTCCATGTCAAGCGCGGACAGGAGTTTCCTGGCGGCCTTCAGTTGCCTCCAGACACGGGGGGCACCCGTCCGTTGATGCACCAGCTCTAGCTCCCGCACCTGGCGGGTAAGTTCATCCTTCTTAAGCTGGCGATCTTTGTTCTCCGCCGAAGAGATGGCAATAAACTCACCACGGAGCACAGCCTTCAAGGCGGCCCATTGCGTCGCGCGGGTGGTGTCGTCGTTGTCATTAATACGTTGAAATTCCGCTATGGATTCACGGATCTGTTTCACCACCGATTGCTTATGCAGCAAAGTGTCCCTGAGGCGCCAGACCCCTCTCGAGGGAGACACCGGAGGCAGTCGGAAAGTGCCTTCTACCGATGCATGATCTGAGAGAGATGGGACCCCCATGTCAGCGCTCGAGGCCAGTTCGTACATCGGGCCCGTCACCAAGAGATGATCCAACCTTGCATATGATTTGTGGGCGTGGGAATAATAGGAGTATGCACGGGTCGCGGGGTGGAGGCGGTGCCACATGTCGTGCATATCAAGCTCCTCCAAACGGGTACGAACCGAGCCCGAAAGCTCCCCCGATTGTAGGCGCCTCTGCACCGACCTGTCCAAGGATGCATCAAAGACCACATTCAAGTCCCCCCCAATCACAATGTGTCTGTCAGGAGTGGACGTCACGTCTTCTAGTGCCCTATGTAGAAACTGATCCTGATGGTCATTGGGGCTATATATGGAGCCTATAGTAAACACTAAACCTCCCGCCTTGATTCTGTACGCCAAGAGCCTCCCCTTTTGTTCCGCTACCTTTTGCAAAACCTCCCCCTTAAACCTCCTTGAGATCATGAGCGCTACCCCTGCCGTCTTGGAAGCGCAGGAAGAGAAAAGCTGCGTGGGGAACTTTGGGGTCTGCAGCCTGTGACAGTCTTTAGCCAGCAGATGGGTCTCCTGCAGAAGACAAATGTCTGCCTGTGAGTCCTCCAGGAGGGACAGTACAGCCCGTCGTTTAACCGGGTTATTCAGCCCCTTCACATTCAAGGTAACAATCTTAAGGGCCATCAGTGAGGGGAATATCAGAAACGCACACCAAGGCGGGCAAGGCCCACCGGACAAAACTCAAAGGCCACAGCAAGCGGCCCCAGCGCACAGTGAAAGCAAACCACCCTGCAGCACAGTACAGTCCCCGAGCCCCAAAACCCCCAACTGAATGAACCCCCCTTCCCCCAGAACCCCTCACTCCCAACCCCACACTCCCCCCTCCTCCCCCGCCTCCCAGTGAACCCCCAAACCCCGAACTTGCCCATCCAACTCCCCTACCCGCCCCCCTCTCCCCAAATCAAAATGCGTCATTGTCCCAGTCCGGTCCGCAAGCGGACAAGGCCGTGGAAAGTCGTTCTAGTGGACGTCCAGCCACCATCACCAGCACCCCCGCCACCCCCCACCCCCGGAACCCCCGCACCTGCGATGAAGATAGGCTACTGTAGACTCCCCCCGGAGCAAGTTCAGGCCGTCAAGGCCACATCGCCATTCACCGTAGTCCTGGAGGCCTCCTGTATGGCACTAGACATTTCTGCTCGAATTGTAGGCGAGTCGGGCCTCGCGGGCGGCGGGGATTGTCGCTCCCCGACCAGCTGCCAGCCATCTCGCGTGCTCCGCCTGCGGCGAGGCGCCGGGGTGTCCGTGTCCGATGCAGTGATTCCCAGCACCCCGCATACATCTTGGAGGGACCGGAGCTGGTGCAAATTTCCATTCCATCGAAAAATCAGGCGGAAGGGACGCCCCCACGAGTACTGCGTGTCATGTTCCCTTAGGAAGTCCGTGGCAATCTTAAAGGCCTTACGTTTCTGCAATGTTATCGCGGACAGGTCCTGATAGAGAGCCACCAGGTGGTCTCGGAAGCGGAAAGGCTGCTGCCGCCGCGCCTCACGGAGAATCCGCTCCTTCAAGGGGAAATCTGGTAAGAACTAGAAGGCCAAAATGTCCGGAGGAGGCGCCGAAGCCCTGCGAGGCCGGCCAACTCTGTGTGCCCTGTCGATCCGCATCGGGAAGTCTTCGGACTCTCCTAGTATCTCACGGAACAGGGCTCCTAAGTAGGCGGCAGCGTCTTCACCCTCTTCGTTGGATGGAACACCTCGGACCCTGATGTTGTTCCGCCTGGACCTATTTTCAAGGTCCTCGGCATGGGCTTGTAGATTGATCTGTTGGTCCCTCAGCCTCAGGACCTCTTGTTACAGATGGGTGATTTCCTCGTCCCTGGAGCGGTCAGCCGCCTCCACAGTGTTCACTCGCTCTCCCAGGGAGTCCACCTCTCTCCGGACTTCCTGGACCTCCCCGGCCACCTCCTGCTTCAAGGCCTGAAAGTCCTCCCTCAAAGAGCTGAACAGGGACTCCAGGAACAATCTAGTCACCGGGGATTCCCCACCTTCAGCGCCCCGTAAGCTTGTCGGAGGGCTCGGGGCGGGCTGGGTCCTGTCTTGCCTCGGGGCGCCGTGTTCCAGCATGTCTGGCAAAGTTCGATCGCCCTTCCTCTGCCCCCTGGCATTCGACATCGCGGAGAGGCGGGAATCACGAGAGCCCGTGGGCCATGGTGAGGAGGTGCTACAGGCCGGGGCCGCGATCCAGCAGCGGGTGGCAGGTCACACAGCTCGTGCCGGCGTGGGAGCACTCCCAGCGAGGCGCCCTCACACGCCTCAGATGAGGGTCGATGCAGCCGCTCCGCACCCGTTCAAAATGGCGGCTCGTTCCGGCTCGGGGAACCAGCGCCGAACTGGCGTAGTCTCAACTCCCAGACTTTGTGTCGCGCTGCCCGATGCGGAGGTCCGGGGCTACCAGTGCATCTAGGCCCTCTCTGAGCAGTCTCTCCGGTGATCGCCCCCAAAACCACATCCGATGATTCCGGCTAGGCCCGGTTCCGGGGATCGTGGCAGTCCTTCCCCACTGGTCCACTCGAAGTTCGCACCGCCGGGGGCCAGGTTCGCAGACTGTGCGGCAGCCGGAGGTCGCGAAGGTGATCAAGGGCGCCGGAGGGCCCGGCAGCGCTCAGCAGCGGTCAGAGGAGGGGCTCCGGGACGGGCCACGTGGTGCAGGCCCCGCGGCCTTCCCGATCCCCGGGCTTGCGTAGTTGCTTCCTGTCGACTCCGCCTCCGCGTCCACCGTCGACACAGCTCCGCTCCGCCGATGAAGGCCGCCCCAGCACCCACCGGGGACGAGTACGGTAACGAATCGAGTGAAATCTGTTGGCCCGCCCCGTGCCACAGGCTCCCCTCGTCGGGACACCAAGGCCTCGTGATCTGGGGCTCCCGGGCCTCTCGGCAAGCTCTCCGGCGGCCACCGCCTCGGCTGGTTCTCTAGGGGCACCGCCGCCGCGGCAGGGTAACTGAGGGCTACGGACTGTTCCCCACCACCACGGGGAGCACTGGGTGCGTTTTCCGCTCGATCCGGGGGAGATCAGCGGTGTAGAACGGTGCAGGGTTTCCAGGGGCTCGGATGCTCACGGCAAGTGCGTCCTCTCAGCCCGCTATCTTGGCCACGCCCCTATGTTTTTATTTTTTTAGGAGATCCGGCTCTCGTTAGGGACTGAAAAAACCTCAAATCCTCCCCTTTACCAGTTTAGGATCCCACACCAGCACCCA